>NC_056746.1:334797306-335007306 GCF_019279795.1 Protopterus annectens
CTCTAAGTAGTAAATGTATATAAATTCTACTGTGAGCAAAGCACCATGCTGTCAAGCCAGTGAAAGTACGTCCCCCTGTGTGCAGTTATCATGCTTGTTTCTAAGTATCCATCTCAAATACTCTATTAAAATATTTTCAAAGCATAAATGTCATATATAGTAAGCAAGACAGGGTGTGTGCTAAACTATAATGCAAAGCTAGAGGGATACTGAAGTTTGAGATCAATGGCTGAGAGGATTCAGCTGCTTACAGTCATACTTCAGAACTGATATTCATTACTTGGGTGACTTCCTACTTTTGTGAAATGGGTAAAGCTGCTTAAGAGTATAATTTATTTGTATCTGTTCAAAAGTAATCATTTGTACTGCTAAAAGTGATTAGCTATTTCATAAGTACCATAGTGCAGACATTTTTGTATAGCAGCATCAACAAATATTTAATGTACTTTGTTAGTTGATCCTTTATAAAGGGTCTCTCATTTCTGTCTATTAAAGATTCTCACAGTCCAGTTTGTATATTAATTTACAGGGTGCCAGCTTTATTTAACATTCCAAAAAGGTAGATAATTTCTAATTAAAGTATTAGTTCCTTTAAGAATAGGCTACCATTTGCATGGTAGAAAAGAACAAGTAATAAACACATTAACAACAGCACAATATTCATTTCCATGCTGGAGATACAGACATGATCAATATTCTGCTCCTTTGTTTGGGATCAGATGCAAATAAGTCAAGCACCATATTCATTTGGGTTACCTGCCTTAATTGGTATATAAGTGTAGATTGAGATTTATAGAGGCCCACAGCTGCACAAATTTAATGAACTTATTTTCAGCTGTTTGTATAGACGTCCAGATGCTACTGTTCTACTAATAATGTATCAGTCACATGCCTGACAGTGCATATTTCATATCCTAATTTTTATATGCTTATGATTTGTTGACAGATATGTTCTACTTGTACTAGGCAGAATCTAGTTTCACCAGAAGCCCTGGCAGGAAAAGTTGCACAAACAATATAACTCAGAAATTTAAATTTACCAAATCATAGTAGATAATACAAGCCCCAAAGGGTTATGGTTCATCTGATTGAGTCATTTTTTGGGAACCCTGATAGAATAAACCATTTAGGAAAAACGGCAACTCATTCAAAGTTTTTTTTTTCTTTTTTGTGGGTATGTATGTGCAAGGAAATCAGAGTCTCTACCCTCCCCCCATTACAGATGTGTCTACAACTGTTATTGTAGCTTAATTTGTGTCACAAAACCTCAAGGTGAGTTATGGAAACTATTACTAGGTCCTGTTTCATGTAAATGGGCTCATCTGGTCGTGGTGCACTGAAATATTACTATTTTGAATAACCAGATGCTATTCCATTGTTATATTATGCTGATATGTCATGTTTTATTTTGTCCCATACAACTTTTTATTAAAAACTGACACTTGTAGGGCTTGAGATTAGCTGTCAAAAAAGTTTACAAAATGGAAATTAACTGAATTAGATTTGTAACATTTAGTGCAGAGAGCCAAAGCTTTCATATGTCACTGCATTGCTTCCTCTAGTCAAAGGTACTAGATTTGATTCTTCCACCTGCATTTGCCTACTGTGTTCATTGGGGTTTCTCAATTAACAAACAGATAAAATTAAAACTAAATAAATAAATTCATTAAAGCAAATGGAATCACTGCCCTTTAATGCAAGTTCCTGCCATACCACCAAATGGCAGGATTCCCCAATTTGATAGTTGTCCAGAACCATTAACCTTCTAGATTAAATGAATACATTTTATGCGTCAAGGGCAGCACAGTGGTGCAGCGCTTAGTGTTGCTGCCTCGTAAGTTCTCCTTATTGATTCTTGGCAGGGTTGTCTTCTCTGTGGAGTCTGCATGTCCTGCCTTTGTTCGTGTGGGTTTTCTCCTGGTGCTCCGGTTTCCTCCCACATTCCTAAGACATGCTGGAGGTGGATTGGACATTCTAAATTGGCCCTAGGTGTGTGTGTGTGTGTTGTGCCTTCTAAGGAAAGTTGGATGCTGGGCTGGCAACTTAATACCGTAAAACTCTGCTGCCACTTGTTCCGTGGACCAGTGATCCACTGTGGCAACCCCTAATGGGAGCAGCAGAAAGTAGAAGAAAAAGATGTGTCATCCAAATAAATGCAAGATAACAGAGGAGTTCCCACTTCTAAGAAATGGCTCATGTTTGCTGCAAGTATTGCAAACAACAAGCAGAATTCCATGCAGTTAACAGTGTAGTTTAACAGTCTGTGGAAACCTGACCTGCTTCACCAATGTGCCAACTGGTAGTAGCTAATTTGTGAAGTGTGTCCATTTCCTGCTCGAACATTTGTATAAATGCACTTGCTGACGATGTCTAAACATAATGAAGCAAGAATAATTTTCTGTAGACTTTTCTTTGGATTTCCATTCTCACTCATTTTTATAGCCACAGGAGGTTCACTTTAAATGTCAAAGAAATAGTCATAATAGTTTGCACAGTAGGTTGCAAACCAGAGAGTTCTTGACCAGGACAGAAAAGCTGAAGGCAGCCCTTTGGTACAGGTTTTCTTTTTTAAGCTCGATTTTGGGATTTTTTTACTGTGAATTCGTTAATTAGCATTTCTCGTAAGTTTTCTTTTGAATCCTTCCATAATGGAAAATGGGGCTTTAAATGAAGGCTCATCATGTGCTAATTTCAATTAATTTCAGATCAGTTTTGCCCCTGTTTCTTGATTACCTGACTTGACTATGTCATCCACTCTTTTCTTTTAAGAGATCACCTTGATCATGTCAGATGATGAATCATGAGCAGCTTAATTCTTTCTTCCATCTTCCTTAATTTCTAGTCACACAGTTTAATGGTCTGATCTTGTCATCTCAGTTTCATTTGGCTTTTGGCTACAGTATTCTGAGCATCAGTACTGCGGTTGATAACCAGTTGTAGGTGCTACACTAGTCTATATATCCAGGAGGTTTAAAAATACCATTAATATAGAGGAAACGCAGTGTTCACAGCTAATTGTTGTTTGAGTCATTTTCCTCATTACTTTGGGGAGGGTTGTCAGTGTTTTTGCTGCTCATGTAAGCATATTGTTTGTCTAATCATGACTGATCTTGATCCAAACTTTTTTTCATGGTTTTACAAAGTCATCCTTAGTCCAGTGGAGAGCTCAGAAATGGTAAATGAGAAGCAGAGGTGAATTCCTTAACGTTACTAAAGAAGCCGTTAATAGAGATGAATAATTTAAAAGACAAAACAAAAGGGGGAGTAATAATGATTGTTAGAGGAACTCCAATAGTGTTAGAAGATGAAAAAAAGGCAATAATGGCAGATATGTGGTAGTAAGGGGCTATTGGCAAGGGATGAAAGTTATGTTGACATGTATTTATATTCCACTAAAAACACTATTATGGAGCTTAAGAAAATTTGGGAGAAATAATCCGCTTTCAGCTGTGAATATTATAGGTGGGAACTGGAACTTGGGTGAGGATGTATTTGGAGTACTTGGGAATATGTAACAAAAGAAGGTCGGTTTCTGAAAAAAATATGAAAATATTTGGTATGGAAGATGTGAATTCAAAAATAGGAATTCAGGCATAATTTACATATTTCTGAGCTATGATACTAAATTGGAATTGGCATGGTAAGGCCTTGCTGGGTCTAATAATGGTGGCTGCCAAAAATCAATTACTAGAAAATGGAAATCAAAATCTAAACCAACTATACAAGAAGTAGTGAATATAGTAGCAGAGATAAAGCAACTGGAACTGAGATCTTTAGAAAAGGGTAGGAGCAAACTACATAGGAAAAATGGGAATTGTGGGAACAATACATTCAAGGAAGGATTGAGGTTTTAAAGGTAGAAGGACTTAATGTAATGTTTGACTGAAAGACTTTGGGTAGATTGTAAATGATGTATAAAGTTTGCAACTGGGAGTGTCACTATGGTTTGTGATGTAAAATGCTTGCAACTAAGATTGTATTGGCATGGTTTGTTTTCATTTGTATAAATGTATGATTGCCTATGTAGTAAGTGATGGTTTAATAAAGATGTTTCTTGTTTAAAAAAAGGCATGAATTGAAGAATTTATATAATATCGTTTAGGTTATATGATATATAGCAGTACATGTGAAGTAAAATGTTTATGTTAATTATAGTGTGATTACTTTTATATGAATGCACGTTTGCCTGTGTCACAAGTGAAAATTCAATAAAGGTGTGTTGAAAAAACAATACATATTATATCCCCAAGGTAGAATAAGTGGGCTAAACTGGATAGAATGTATACTTTCCAGGAACAAATACATTTAATTGAAAGCTTTGACATACATCCATTAGCTGTTTCAAATCATGCATTGATAAAAATGTAGGGTAATGAAGTCAAAATAAACACTGATGCTTTCCCACCTACCTGTTAAAAAGAAATGAATTTAAGGGTAGTCGAAATTATTTGAGAGTTATTAGAAAAGAATGAAATTTCTTCAAAAGTGATAGTTTGTGAGATAAAATGAAATGGAGTTTTAAAATACACTAGAAATAAAAGAGAAAGAGATATGTTTAAAAAATAATAGGAATTGTTTAGAAGGGCTAACAAATATTAAAGTATTGCAGAATAAGGGAGGGGAATTTCACAGAACAAGAAGACTCACAACTCCAGAGTGCTAAAGAGAAAATTAGAGAGTATTTGGATAATATTCATTAGTTTAGAAAAATTGCTCTTAAGCAACTATTTTTTGATAACTCCAGAGCAGAAAAAACTTTTAGAACAATGAATTAGACAACAAAAGGTAGAAAGGGTTGTCACCAAACCTAGGGAGCCTGTATCAGGAAAAATAACCAGCAATCCTGTAGAAGTATTACAGATATTTCATAAATATTATGAAAATGTTTATAAAGCAGAGATGTGTGGAAATCAAGAAAGAGCACAAGTGGAAGTAATGATGGAAGACTTAATTATGCCAAGGTTAGAGGTAGATGACACTCAACAACTAACAGTTAAGATAGAGGAGGTGATATAAAATGATGTATACTCAGTCTGCTAGAAAGACTCTAGAAACAGATGGTATTTCTGTGGTACTTTGTAAGCTAGAATGGAAGAAAGTGATAAACATATGAAAAGTTTTAACAGCGTTTTAAAAGGAGGGAAAGCGCCAACATTCTTTAAAAAAGCTGTGGTGGTTGAAATACTTAAAGATGGTAAAGACCCATCAAAGTTGTTGCCAAAATTGATAGATATGGACTAATGTAGTTTTGTGGAGGAGAGGAAAATATTTGACAACATTAATATAACATGATGATCCACAGAGAAACAGAATGTAAGAAAATACCACTACTGTTGTTGGGCCTTGATGCAGAGAAAGCATTTGACAGAGTAAGTTGGGATTTTACAAGAAGAGCAAAGGAAGCATTTGTATTTCCTGGTACAATGTTAATTAAAAGGATATATGACGTATTGGAGGCAAAAATCAAAGTAGGTAAGTTCCTCTCTGCTGTGTTGTGTCTGAACAAAAGAACCAGGCAGAGCTGTCATCTTTCCCCTTTGTTATTTGTGTTACATTTAGAACCACTGGCAAAGAAAATAAGGAATTCAGAAATTCAAGGATGTAATTGGTATGGTGTTCAAGAAAAGTTGGCTTTATTTGCAGATTGTATTATTTTGTAGTTTATGGAACCAGAAAAGGACATTTCATTGTTATGGAATATTCTGAGACAGTTCCAAGTTTTTTCATTATATAAAATTAACATAGGTAAAACAGTGGCTGTAGTGCTAAACTATGTACACACGTGAATTGGTTTAGCAATTGCCCATATTTATGGGGACATGGTAAAATGAACAATTCAGGAGTATGGATTAAAAAAATCTGTTATGGCATCTAAAGGTATATGAAAAGAGTCTAAACAAAAGACAATACAAAAACTGAGAAGCTGGAAGCTCCTGCATATGGATATGGATAGCAATATGCAAGCATCAAAAATTTTTTAGTCAGTTTAATTTTATACATTGCTCAGGCATATTTTTATCAACCAGATGAGAAGTCGTGGACAGTAATTGAGAGCTAAAAATTTTATTTGGGAGGGGAAGAGAGCAAAAGTCAAGTGGGATAAGCTGATTCTCCTAACAAAACAAGTAGATTTAAGATTGCCTGATTTGAAGAGATATTTTAGAGCTGCACAGTTAAGGTTGTTAGACACAACACAAGCAGAAAGCTACAATTCAAAGTGGAATGGGATGATGTTGAAGCAGGGAAGTAATTAAAGAAATAAGGAAATAATGGAATTTTAGATGCAGATCCTTAAGAAGAATAACAAAAGTCATACAGAATGTTATATTCATAAATCAGCAGGAAGTATACTAAGAACTAAGCTAACATGGGAATGGAGAGAGGAAGTTCTGCCAATAGGGATGGCTGCAATTAGGAGTACAGAGTACAGACAAAAGGCGACTGGAACTTACTGGAGGAAGCTGGCAAAATAACCAATGTATTAGGAACAAATAATTAGAGAATGAGAGATAATATAATGGGAGTAGGCCAAGAAGACATTTGGGTTGCATGCTAGTGATTGCCTTTCCTATTGGCTCAATTGCCTAGACTTAGTAACGCCTTGTTTAGTTTAATTCTAGTGGATGTCTAAAAAAACAAATTACTAGAAAATGGAACTCAAATTCTAAACCAGCTATACTTGTTGTAGTAAATATTGTAACAGAGATAAAAGAACAAGAGGTGGGATCTTTAGAAAAGGGTAGGAGTAAATTACACAGAAAAATGGAAATTGTGAGAACAGTACATGCAAAAAATGTTTTGGAGGAGGAATGAAGTTTAAGAAAAGATGGAAATTGAATAATTTATATAATGTTGCCTATGATATAGGACATTTAACCGTGTATGTGATATATACTCATTAATGTAGTTTGATTACTTGTATATAAATGTAAATTTACCTGTTATAAGTGATAATTCAATAAAGGTGTTTTAAAAAAGGATTAGTAAAGGAAAACAGTTTTAAGAGTGATTACCAAGAAGGTAAACATATGATAGGAATTCGGCTTTTTTAATGTTTTTCTGTCATTATGCTTTCATGTGGAGTGTTTGAAGTGTGGAAAATTATCTTTATGAGGCTTTAAGAGGCAGAAGCTGCTCTGAAATCTATGATTACTATTTTACATGGTCTTACGTTTAATATTTTGCTCTTTACAAATGTGTTGCATATAACTCTTAGTTTAATACATTTTTCTAAAGGGCCAACCTATTTAGCACAGCATCTGTTTTGTGTATAGCAGCTGTTAAAGGATTCTGATCTGAGTTGCATGACTACTGGACTACGTGTTTAACACTGAAGTAATAATACTTTCCATGGTGGATGTTATTGGGAAATAATGGTCCTTCCAGAGAGAATGAGGATTTCTGCATCACATCAATTGATTTCTTTGCTCAAGAATTCTGGACAAAGACAAAAGCAATGTGGGGAAAAAGACACAAAGAAGAGATAATTGTAAAATATTTAGTTCACATAAAAAGTTAATACAACAACAGGTTTTGTTTTTGTTTTTGCATGCATTACCTGAAAAAGCAGTATGAAACTCTAATGCCTGTCATTACTGACATACTGTAATCCTCAGTAATTTACCAGAGAATCAAAACTTTTATGAGGGACATTGCAAAAAATATGAGTCAAAATTAAGGACATTGTGCAGAAATATGGGCAGTTGAGAAATGTGCTCGGCATGCAGCATCAGGCTTCAAAATTGCCTCTGGGCAGTCTGATATTTTCCAAGTGATACCCGCCCATTTGAGTATTAGTACTCTTGTAAGGGGCAGTATAGAAAGGTTAAATGTCTCCTTCCATCTGGTAAATGTATTGTGATGAAGACAGATCTCCCTGGCCACATGAAATAGAGTCTCAGCTATACTGTTTCCACAGTGGCTGAGTTCCCAGTTGTCTTAATAAATACCAGCTAGTTCTGTTATGAAAAAAGACCACAGACCCTCTGAGACACACGCAAACAACAAAACTTAAATATTATATATGGACAGGCAATGGTATGAACATATTTTGTGAGTTGATGGAAGTTAAGGGTTTGTTATATGACTCGCATGCTTCATTTCTTAGTGTAGCCTCCCAGAGTTCGATTGTGTTGTGAGTCCATATACCACCACAAACCCCTGCCCAGACAAGGAGAGCTATTCCTCTTGACACTGTATTTGGTTAGATAGATGCCTAACTCTGTCAACTGTGTATTTACAGATTAGATATTTCCTCAGTTTGTCTACCCTTTCTCCTGCTCTGTTTCCCGGTGCTTTTTGCCAAAGTCAAGCTGTTTGAATTCCACTAGTCTTATTTTGAGGTATCAGAATTCTCTACTTGGATTGTGAACCACACTGTTAAGTGTTTTGCAGATGTGCTTGCTATGAGATGAGAGAGGAATGATCTTGTAAATCTCACCACTAGCTAGATGATAGGTGGCTTAATACATTGTAAAGCAATGTACCCTCAATACTGTGCAGGAAGAGAAAAGACATTAGCAGGAAGATAAACCATAGTGAACAGGAATTTAATTTGTTTTAACCTGCACATCATTTAATGATGGTATAGAACAGGATGGAAGTTCCTTTGGCTTAATTTGAAAAATGTGCCTATTATAAATTTATCAGTGTGACTACTAAGTATTTAAGTGCATATAAGCTGACTACTAAGTTTAAAAAACACTTCAAACACTGTAAATTTTCTAGAAAATAGTTTTTCATATAAGGATGTCTGTGCTACTATTTCCCAGTGCTAGGGTCTTAAACTCATATGACCACAAGGACCACATCAGGACTAGTATAGCTAGTTAAGAGCCAGGGCCAGATGATAGACATTTGTGGCCATAGTGACCAACACAGAAATGTGGAGTCACAAAACTTTATGTAGTTAATTATGTATAGTAAAACTGAGATTGCATGAATGCAGCTTAGGAAGAAAGTAATGTTGCAGTTAGTGTGTGTGTATAAAGCAGAGGTAGGACATGTAGGAGTGTCCAAGCTGTCCTGCAAAACTGACTTTTTAAGAGTTATTGCTACTACCGAATTTTAGTATTTATAAGTAGTCGTCACAGTTTTGTGATCGTACTTCTCATTGTCCATCACTATTGAAACAAGCTATGATGGAGCTCCAAGGACTGCATTACATTAAAAGATGATCTTAATTACTTCAGTTTATTAACTGCAAGAAACAGTGCTGGAAAACATCACTTTCAGTCTCAAATAAATAGTGGCTTTAGTTCTTATAAAAGCAAAATAGATTCATTATTTTGTTTGTTGCACATTTTACCTCCCTTTAGAAAAAGTAAAAATGTTCTTTTGTGGTAAAACATATGCATTAGAGAGGCTGTGGAATTGTAAAGTAATAACATGAAAGTTACAACTCGGGCTGTGTCTTCACCATATTTCTAAAATACAGCAACTCAAACTTCATCTATTCCTGCGGAAGTACCAGTGTAGTGTACCCTTTCTGAGAGTGTACACCAAGCTTAACTGTGAAAAAGTAATATAAATGTAATGGCCTCCATAGTGCACCTCAAGTTGTTGCTCTCAGCATGTACACACCACTCCACACTGAGCCATAACAATGATCATTTAGCATTAATAGTGTAGTTGTTCTTAGCTTTCAAACATAGCCTGTAGTTTTTTATTTAGTTTTGATGACTGACTGTGAAAAAGTGAAAGTTGTGATAGCCACAGTAATGTATTTCATCATGTTGCTCACAGGCAGATTAACTACTCCTCTGACTAGTCATATCAGTGACCATTCAGCTGCTCTGTGCTTTCACACACAGCCTTCTTCTCCTTCCACCAAAAGATAGCCTCTTTCTGTGTATCCTTTTGATTAGATTGTTAAGGAAGTGGGAGAAGTACTAGCCACAGTAATTGAATTCAGCTTGTTTCTCTCAGATACACATGTATTTCCCCAACCCCACCAAACCATAACACTTATTTCATTTTGATTGTGTGGATGCCCTTTGTTTTCATACACAGTCTGTTCCCCTAAAAAAAGGTAGCTTCTTTTGGTGAAAATAGTCAAAAAAAATTTGAAAAAAGTAATGGCCAAAGAAGTGTATTTCAACTTTCACCTTATATTTTCAGCTACCTCACCCCATTCATCATAATAATTAAAAAGCAATATAAAATAAATGGATTGCTGCTCTGGGAAGTGTATATTGTTACTTCCTGCAAATACACTGTGTGTTCTGCCAGCATTTAAAAAATACCTGCAACAGAAAAGCTGCCCTTGAAGTTCTGGAATCTCTGCTCCAGCTGTTATCTATGGTAAGTGCACAGATCAGCTACTCCAAAGAGCTGATCTCTAGTGCTTACCTCACATAGCAGCACAACATGGATTGGCTGGGTGTATCCTTGTAGTGTATGTGAAAGGAAGGAGTTTAATTAAGTATCCATTCTCCAGTTACCTGCTTTATATTAATCAGGGTTACATTGCATGTATAATCCTGTAATCTTAAACAGGATATAGCAGGTAAGTAGAGAATGAATGAATGGAATGACTTTGTTGGCTACAGTAGGAGGATTTGCATGCCACAAGTTTTGAGATCCATGTCTCAGACCATCGGATTTTATATAGGGGACTTGACCTCAATTGCAATGAACTGTACTTTAATTAATTATTTGTTTGCTAACTTGTTTAGTTTGCTGTATTTTGCTAATCTTGTGTCAGTTTTATATTTATATTTCTCATATGCTATCTTTAAAATTGAGTATTTAACAAAGTGAAATGAGAGTTCCTTAGTAGTAATTTTACAACAGTCACAGAGGTCTGTGTTTCTTTTTGAAATTATTTGAAGGCTGATTCATAAATTAACAAGTTAGTAACAGTTTCCTAAGCTGCATACATGAATCGTGTTTCAGACTTGAATTATAACTTGAATTTGTTATTTAATATAAACGCATTCGTGTTAGTAACGTATGTATCTTGATAAGAATTTTTTACTGTGTGCATTTTTATTAGGCCTTTTTTTTATTTGTCCAGTCCTGTATTCCTGTATTGTTAGTTTTCACATATTACTGTGCATCACAGATAAATGAACATACGTATATTTTTCTATACAAGTCTAGCATTTTATTCATTTTTTTCTTAACTATATGAGATCGTTTATGCACAAGTGCTAGCTATCAGGAGTAGTATATTATATGATTGACTGCTCAACATAATGAGTTTATACAAGGTTTTTCTCTTTCAGTTGGAATGTTTTAGGTACAACAAACCTTGCATATCATTAACATTAAGATATTTGATTTGCACAAAGGTACTATAGTAACAACACACTTTCACTTTTCCTGTGTTCATACAGTTTGAAGAATCTTGATTTTTGCTACCAGGCTTAGTCATTGTAACATGTAATGTGAAATGAACAAAGGGGTTGTGTGTAACATGTGAAACTGTTTCCACTGGGAGTGTCAGAAATATGAAAACTTAAGTGGTGAAAACTTATGATGATGTGAGCGTTCATTAATGTAAACTTTTGTGTTTTTTGTCTCGCTGTTCTGCAAGTTGACATTATGGTTATTCACTGTTTTAAAGGAGAGCCATATATATATATATATATATATATATATATATATATATATGTGTATGTATATATACATATATATATATATATATATATATATATATATATATATATATATATATATATATATATATATATATATGGGTCCCCTTCAGAAGCTTAAGTTTTCAGAAACTCGAAATTCATATTGTTGGGATGACATGATTGAATTTCTAAAAAGTCGAAACTTTTGAATGGAGATCGTGGTACAGTGAAGATCAGAGAATGTACCCTTTCCTGCCCTGTAGTAGGATCTCGGAGTTGGTATATATAATATGTAGGGGGTTTGGAGGGGTGCAGGTTCGAGTTTTTGGAAACTCGATTAAATTCGTCTCCACAATGTGACTCCAGTATATATATATATATATATATATATATATACATATATATATATATATATGTGTATATATATATATATAAATATATATATATATGTGTATATATATATATATATATATGTATATATATATATATATATATATATATATGGGTCTACTTTGAAACATCTAAAACCCATAACATCTAATTTCATAACATTGAGACCAGAACGTCTAAAAACCATAACATCGAATTTCTTAACATCTAACAGTACAAATCACAAGAAAATAACATCCCCTCCACATATAACGACACCAAACTAACAAACATACTTTTTACTATGTTTATGCAGGGGGGCAAGCCCCCCTGCCCCCCCATACCCCCGTAAATTAAATATACCAACTCCAAGATCGCACTACAGTGGGAAAAAGTTAATTTCCTAACCCCACTGTATCAAGCCCCCCTGCAGAAACGCAGTAAAAAGTGTGTTTGGTAGTTTGGTGTCATTATATGTCGTTATATGTGGAAGGGATGTTATTTTCATGTGATTTGTACTGTTAGATGTTATGAAATTCAATGTTATGGGTTTTAGATGTTCTGGTGTCAATGCTATGAAATTAGATGTTATGGGCTTTAGATGTTTTGAAGGGGACCCATCTCTCTCTCTCTCTCTATATATATATATATATATATATATATATATGTGTGTGTGTGTGTGTGTATATATATATATATATATATATTTATATACACACACACGCAATTAGTGAGTTTCACTTATTTTTATTTCATTGACTATTAAATGTGGTTCATTGTTTTAGTGTTTGCTATGGCAACGAGGAAATACAGACTAGAGATGCAACGAAAGTTACTGTAGTGGCTTTTCAGATCAGGATAGTGCAAGTTTTATCATTATTAGTGATGGATTTCTTTGTCATACACCTCTGTGCAAAGTGATCATATGATCTTAATGTGATATTAGCTGCAGACGTCCAGGTTAGTAAGTGGTGATTCCTTCTTGCCCATTTCCCTGCGTATTTAGTGATCACAGTCTGGAATAGGGGGTTGGCATGTACAGCTGAAGAGTGTAAGCATATTTTTTTAATAAACTGTCTTCCCCTACCAATTCATCTTAGTAACTTTTAATAGCAGTGTTTGACTTCCCATGCCTTTAAACCCTGCTTGCTATTTCTTCCAGAATAGAGATGAGAGCTGGGAGGTGCCTGGGATAATTAGTCTTATTATTATGCAGTCTTTTGAGAGTTATCACTTTTGATCAGTTAGAATTTTTTGTCATGTGGGTGCCAACACATCCATAAATTTTGTCTGTAAGATGTAGAAGCTACTGGTAGGAAGATCACCACATTACATTTTATCCTTGACAGATCTAAATGTTATTGAAGTGGTGATAGAATAAAGTCTTTGCAAGCAGAGATGCGCAGTTCTTTGGCTTCTGCTTTCTCCTCTTCTCCAGCTGCCCATTCAACGTTTGGACTGATAATCAGTCCAAGTTATTGGTGCCACAGATAATAGCTCTCACTTTTTTCCTGTCAGGCAAGCCATAAAGCATATTGGTTTTTAACCTATTTCCTTCTCTTAATATTTTATCCTGTTAGTAGTAATGCTTATGAGAGTGACCCTGCTACTGTGAGATTAATGCCTGGGCAAATGTTACAAGAGTACTCGTGTTACAGTTGGCTGGTATTTGTTGCATTGGGAACCACTTTTGTGACAGCTGTTTGATTGCAGCTGGCTGGTGAGGCCAATAATGGAGTATAACACTTCTTTGGGATGTATCTCACTGAACTCATCAAACAGTTAGACCCCAAAGGTTCCTAATCAAAAAGGTCACAGGACAGAAATCCCTGAACTTCCAGGAAACACTCTCAGCTCTGTCCTTTATTCAACGTCTTCTAAATGTTTCTTGGGAGACCTTACTATGCCTGATTGTCCTGGATCTCCTGTGTTGCACTAAGTCCAGTATCTGCACCAGTACATGAACAGATAGATAAAACATGGTAGATAGAGAGATTTATAACCCAGTGTTTCCCATACCTCCGAAATACACTTCCCCTCCATGTAGAGCAGCGTGACTTACTATTTTTCTTTAAGCATTACCTAGATGACTGGATGGATATCAATAAATTTACTATGGGATTGAATGGTATGGCCCTCCTGCAGAAATGAAGTATGGCCTGAGGAAGGGTACTGGCAAGGCATGAATGACCATATTACTCAGTGGCCTTTGAATAATTATGAATGTATGATTCATACTGGCTTCCACTGAAAGAATTTTAACTTAGCCCAGTGGTTTGAAAACCCCAGCAACAGTTATGTTAATTTATGATGTGCTTGGTGGTGCACAGGTAGCTTTGCTAATAACATAAAATTCTTACATCAAAGTCAGTTTGAATAAAAAGCTTCATGCAAGTAATTTACAGGTTTCTTTCTATATTATATAAACGAAAGTTCATAATCTCAAACGCTCTAAAGAAAAATGCCGGACCTCGAACTTCTTCAGACCGTTCGAGATTATGAACTTTCATTCATATAATATAAACCCATTTACAGTAAATGGTACATATTTCATTTATTCTGTTAAAGAGATGTTGCAAATTAAGCTTGCAGCACTGTAAGGCTGGGCAGTAGAAGTTTCAGATGATGTGAATGGCAACAACCGACACTCTAGATTTAGTGGTTAGTGTTCTATTGGGTCTACTTCACTTGAGTGCACATGTCTGTGTAATGATGGGGGTAACTTAAGTGAACTATTGCTAATACTGTTTTCAAGATTTCTTTTACGTGTGCACCTGCAGTGTATACTTTCCCTACAGGAGTTAAGCAAGTTAACAAATTTCACGGTGACACAGACAGTGTTGAAATGTTGACAAGTGTGTTTGCAGTAGTCATAGTCTCTGTAGCACAAACCTAAGAAAATAAAACAAATTAGGCTGTCTGCGCAACATTGTCTGCAAATTTTCCATTAGGGAAGGAATGGGCAGATTAGGTTGGTCTTTCGGTTCATATCCATTTCCATATTTAATGTTTTGTGTCAGTACATGTGACGGAAAGCAGTAATAACAAGTGAAGAATGTGACACAGCAAAATCATGTTAAATGGCCTAAAGATAAGCAAGCAATGTATGTGGGCAACAGGGTCGGTCGGGATAATACTGGAGTTTATCAAAAGAGGCAATACTAGTAAAAACATATATAAATCCTTATATCCTTTCATACACAGTTATTAACATCTCATCTAGACTATTGTTTGCAGTTCTGGAGCTTTCTACTTTCTAAGAATAAGCTCTAGAAGCAAGTTTATATGGTGGAATGAAAATGTTGCATGGTCTGCATTTTAAGTACTTAACTTCAGTTGTGGACATGGTTTTAAGTACTTCATTGGTTTCTGTAGTTAGAATGGCTATAATCATTTGAAAAAAGATATATTAGAAGAAGAAAGCACTGTTTGAAGAGAAAATGTAAATGCTTAGGGAAGATGTACACGGTATTTTTTCACAGACAGTGTGGTAAATTACTGGAACAGCCTTCTTCAGGAAAAAGATTGAAAAGAGGTTTCATTTTAAGTTTGAGGACTGTAGGTTTGATCCTTGGAACTGCAGAAGTTTGTGTGTGATTAGGGGAAATATCTACTGAAGTTTGAAGTTACTGTATCTTGAAAAATTCCCTTTTCCCTGAGGTACAGTAACCTCTTGAGGTACTATCTATAAGTAGAAGAGATGTAGGGATAGAGGTGTTTGCACCCCTGCAAGAATGTGGTTTTAATGACATTCACAGTCTGTTGTTATTTTCATAGAAACTATTCTTTTTTTTTGCAGTTTTGGGACTCTCACTATGGCGTTTCAAACTTACAATAAGACACCATTTGAAAAGCAGACACCAAATATTTGAATGCACACAACAGAGCTAAAACATTTCTTGTAAGGGGTGGGAAAGTAATTGAGAAGTAAGATCTGTAATGTATATAATTGAAGTGAAAATGAGAAGGTTAAGTGTGCTATGAAGTCCTTAACTGCGATTTTCTGTTAATAACAACGTATACCACTCAGATATCGGTGTGAATTTTTGGTGATTGCATTGTATAGGGAGGCACAGTTATGTTTGTTACATAGTAAGTAGTAGATGTTTTTCTAACTTGGGAGGTAGTATTGAGTAATAGTTAAGGTACTGGACTGTGTAGTTGGAGAGCTGGGTGTGAGGGGTACCTGTTAAAATTCTGAAAACTGTAACTGCGATCATTTGCATAGTGGAACTGTGAGTACCAATGAGCGGGTATTTATCAAGTCAGAGGTTACAGAACCACAGGGTAGCCCCCCCCCCAAAAAGTACAAATATCTTGAGGGTTAGTATATATATATATATATATATATATATATATATCAACAGCAGTGGTCAGTGAGATGCAGCAGGTGTAGTCACCATGCAAAAGTGCCTTCAATATCCCCTCAGGAGGAGACCTATTGTATGTCTTCCACCCACCTCTGTGATACCAGCGTGACTGTAGAAAATCAGAAGGGAAAAGCTTGATGTCCTCCTGATAGTTACTCTGTGCTGAAGACAGCTGTAGTTTCACAGACAGGTCAAATGACAAGAGAGAGTCCTGCCCTGCTCTCATAGCAATAAATTCTGCAAATACAAACTGGAGGAGCTCTAGTACACCCTACTCTAAAAAGGTTGAGACTTGTAGCCTAGCTCCCCTCAGCCCAGTACCTTTCAGTTATAAGCTGTAAGAGAAAGTGGTGGGCAAGTTTTATGATGCAGAAAACCCTGCACAGAGATGCCTTATAAACTAAGTGGGGATGTTCCTTCTAAAGTAAATGTGAATTTTCCTTCTACTGCTCTTCCAGGTAGGTAAACTTTTGAAGAGACCAAAGAGCCAGAGATCTATTGGTATCATTCAAGGAGCTCTTTTTAAGTGGCCTTTCTTACGCCTCCTTATGGCACCCTTTTCAGCCATGGTTGTTTGTCTTCCCTTGGTTCCTTTCTTATCTTCCCATTCTCATATGATACAACTGCTCAAATGGATATTGAGTTTGAATCCCCCTGGGAAGCTTGTGCCTTCTCCTTTCACCTGTGGTTTGTGATTGAAAAGTTAATCCTAGCCTATATAGTTCTGTGTTTGTAGTCTTCTGTATATTTACATATTCACAAAGTATCACTCAGATTTTATTGACTTTTGTCCCTGACTCAGCCTGTAAATGATCCCAACTAGATCAGTGCTCAACCAAGGTAAAAAGTATAAAATAAAATAAATTAGTTAAATGATTATCAGAGTCCATCATTTTTTTCTCCTGAAAATTATTTTTTTTTTTATCATATTGGCTAAATTATCCGAGTTACAGGGCTTCATATGTAGAGCTTTGCACATTTGTTTTTCCCAGATACAAGGTGAGCCTTTGAATCAACTTTTCTTTCCTGCTTAAAACAGTATCAGAATTTCCATTCAAGAGAACTTTCCAAATCCCTAAGTTTAGACATTATGGTTTTGTATAACTGAAGATCAGGGAACTTGCATTTTTGCATTGATTCTTTATAGCATTTAACTCGCTCCAGAATTTTCTTGGATGTTTAAATAGGAGCTCTTGGATGTTTTTAAGATAGTTTGCCTTGGCCACTTTCACCTGAATGACAGCAGTTTCTCCAGAATTAAAGAAATACTTAGTAGGACTTTTGTAGTTTGGCATGTTTCCACTGTTTGTATTCATTATTCTTGATTTGTATTAATAAAATACATTTTTTGGTCAACCAGTATTTACATTATCCTTTTTGTTCTGGATTGTAATTAAAAATACCTTATAATAAATGATCACAGAATTGTGATAAATTCAGTGTAAGCAGAGTTTACATTGAAACTGTTCATTTTTTGATGACCACTGAATCATGGCCAGTTCATCTAGTTATGATAGGATAGTGATCACTCACATAATGCGATGTAGAGTGTGTACACAAGAGCATACCTCTCAACTGTCCAGATTTTCGCCTTGTATTTTTGGTCTGTCCCTCATAAAATTTTTTGGTTTTCTGGACGCTTGTAGCAAATCACTGAGGATTGCATTCACTAATTAATGACAATAAATGAGGTTCAGACTTTGTATCCTTCAGAAAATGCATGGTAACACAAGAATTTTATTCTATCAACTTTCTAAGTTTATAAGAGCAATATTTAAAATTTGTCCCTATTTTTGGGGTGTTGTTCACCCATTATTTTTGGCTTTGTCCATAATTTTTGTGCTAAGAGGTTGAGAGCTATGATGAGAGTATCTAGAGTTTTTTTTTCTCAGTAAATTGTTAGGTATTTCCCAGTGTTAATACTAGATCTGTCCTCACTGTTTTTTAGCTATGTCAGGCCAGGCTGAAGTCCTTCCATCCCTGATGGCAATACTAGATGTGAAGCCTTCAGTAAACAAGACTAGCCTTGTTTTGCATTCCTAAGTAGCAAGAGTTTTATATTATCATGTCTGTCACCATCTTCTTTCTCTAGAAACCCTATCTCCAGACACTAACGTTTGTATCTTGGCTGTCAATTTGTTAATCATTTTCCTGCCCACCATGGCTTTTTGCTAGTCTTTTCTGTAGCACAATGTTAAAGACCATTAAGAAGTTTGATTCCACCACAAGAGTTTATCTGATTGGTCCAACCCTTTCAAGCAAATGATCCTTGCTTTTCTTCCAAGGTTACCATTACTTCATCTACTGAAGTAAATGTGCCTGCTTTTTTTAGATTATTTTGGGCGTATACCACCCTCCATGCTTCCTTAAATCTGATGTAAAACTTCCCAACTTTCATTTACCACCCAGACATGTCTCAACTTTGTTTCTAGCCATTTACTCACTGTATTGTGATTTAGTATTTCACCCCTTGTTTTTTTCCTCCATATTGTATATGCATGGTGCCTTCAGCTTTTGTTCATTCTGTAGTTTTCTGTTCCCTCATTATTGCTCCTCATCTGTCTTTGGAAGTGCCCCATTTGCACCATCCTTTCCACTCATTAGATTATTTTCTGCCCTCCAAATGTGGAACTTTTTTTAACACAAAAATCCTACTTGCCACAGTCAGATTCTCTGTTTATATATGTGTGTGTGTGTGTGGGTCTACTTTACTTACCCAAAAAACCACATGCCAACATTCACTTCACCGAGACGAATACACAGACAAACCAGAAGGCCAACATCCAGAACACCGACATTCCGACCTGAGGTAAGTAACCTCTTGGCCATCCTGTTGAACTTTGCCCCTTACCCCAAAGGTAGTGCGATCTCAGAGTTGGTATATTTAGTTGGGTGTGTGTGGGGGTAAAGCCCCCCACATAGGGGGGTGCGGGGGAGTGAAGCTCCCCACATGGATGGGTTTAGTTTTGGGGTTGTTTTTTTTTTTTGGGACAGCCAAGCAGTTACTTACCTCAGGTTGGCATTTTGTTGTTCCGGATGCTGGTCTTCTGGTTTGTCAATGTCTTCGTCCTGGTGAAATAAGTGTCGGAGATGTGTTTTTTTCGGGTAAGTGAAGTAGATCCATAGATATATATATATATATAAAAAAAATGTGTGTGTATGTATGCACATATGCAGGTATATTTGAGTACACTGATGTGAGAACTGTATGCAGTCTATTTACATTGATTAGTCCAGTACATCTAGATGTAATCGATTATTGGTAGTTAAGTGGGGCTTAATGATTTCATAGGTAGGTACTAGGCTATCGGCCCAAGGGCCTATGTAAGCCTAGCCAACAAGGTTCCCTGGCTTCTGCCACCCAAGAAAGTTATTTTCCTGTGCCACTGTCGAGCAGAGACACAGAAGTGATCCCCGAGGTGTATTTCCTATTTCCCATCCACTCATCAAGATTTTTCTTGAAGAGTGCTAATGAAGAACTTTGCTTGACATAGATGGGTAGCCTGTTCCAGGGTATGGGAAGTCTCTGGGACAGGAATCTGTCCCTCCAGCATATCCTGTTTATTGTGGTGACAAGGTTTAGGTCCCTAGAGCGTGTAGCTCGGAGGTATTGGGATTTCTTTAGGTGTAGGTTTGACATAGCTTTATATGTTAGGCAGAGATCACATCTGAGTAGAAGATATGCTACGGAGTAAAGCTGGAGTTTTTTGAGGTGGTCAGTGTAGGGCATTTGTTTGAGGCCAGTAATCCTCTTTGTGAGGTACGTCTGTGGCCTTTCCAGCTGCTGCAGATGTCTTGTGAGGCACATTCCAAAAGGGGCGTTGTACTCTATAATGGGTCTAGTGTCGAGTAGAGGGGAACAATGACTTCTTTTTTCCTGGATGAGAACCCTTTTATGATGACGTGTGCCACGTAGAAGGACTTCCTGACTACTGTGGCGATGTGACTATCAAAGGAGAGACTACTGTCCACCTGGGTCCCACCTAGTAGAAGGTAATATAAGGCTTAACACTGACAATGGTTATGAACAGTGGCATGCCATGGGTGGAGTGGTGGTAGAGGTCCTCCATAGGTGTAAGTAGAACAAGGGAGTGCATTAGACAGGGTGGAGGGGGCTCCTAGCCTGGACGCAGGAGGTTAGATTGTGAGATAGATTCCGAAGGTGCAGTAGCAGCATTTTTTTTAAACAAGAAGCATCTTTATTGAGTTATAACTTATGACACAGGTAGTCATACATTTCTATAAATGAAAACAAACCATATTGACATAGTTTCAGTTGCAAACATTATGCATTACATAAAATCTTCTATACAGTCATTGTCATTCTAATATTACATAGCTCATTCAATGTCTGCCTTCTCTTAAACATCATTCCTCCTCTGAAACCTTATTCTGCATTTATTGTTTCCACAATTCCTGTTTTTTATGTAATATGTTCCTAGCCTTTTCTAAAGATCCAACTTCCAATTCATTTTATCTATGTTACTATATTCACTATGTCTGTTATTGAGTTTGATTTCCATTCTTTTGTAATTGTTTTTTTGGCAGCCACCAGAATTAAACTTAGCAAGGCCTTACTATGGCTAGGTAATTCTGATTCTGTATCACAGCTCAAAAAATAATTTCCTTATTTGCACCAATTTGTTCACCCAGTATTTCTGATCAAGTACTCTGCAGGACATTTTTAGTCTGCCAACTCATTACACTCCCAAAAATATGCTCTCAATTATCTCATTCATACCCATCATACCTCCAGCATTTGTAATCTACCTGAGGGAAAAATTAGTTGGAGTATGCTTGGGGTATAAAGTACCTATGCAAACACTTCCAAGCAAAAATCCTAAATCTTCTGTGTTTTGGTGGGAGCCATACATGTATCCTTCCATTGTTTCTTTGTGAATTGCTTATCCAACCTTTCTTCCTAGTCCTTTCTAATCTCTGATTGATTCCAATAGTTGTCATGCAATATTTTATATGCCCTACTAAGTATACCTTTTTCAAGAGCAGCTTCTGTTCTAGATTCTACTAAAAACTCTACCAGTGCTGGTATTTCACTTAGGATCCCCATATTCCTTCCTACAGTTCAAATGTATTCCTGGCCTTTTCCCATTCTATTACCCTTCCCTCTCTAATTATTTACTTGCAATACCTTAGTTCCTTTGCCAGATTTCTCCATTAAATTCTAGCCCCCTCTTGCCTGTTTTCTGTACCCCTAATTGCAGTCATCCCTATCAGCAGAATTTCCTTTCTCCATTCCTGTGTTGGCTTAGTTCTTAGAATAATATCTGCTTCTTTATGAATATAATATTATGTATGGTTATTGTTATTCTTCTTAAGAACCTGCATCCAAAATCCTATTCTTTCTTATTTCTTGAGCATCCCCCAGTTTCATCATCATACCTTTCTACTTGGTATTATTGCTTGCTGCTTGTGCTATGTATAGGAGCCTTAACTGTGTAGCAGTGAAGTATTCTGTGAAATCCAGTAATCCCAAATCACCTTGTTCTATTGGAAGAATCAACTTATATCACTTGACTCTTGCCCTCTTCCCCTCCCAGATAAAATACTTCAACTCTTTAGTAATTGCTATCCACAACTTCTCTTCTCTTTGATAAAAATATGTCTGACCTGAGTGTAAAACTAAAGGAACTGAAAACATTGTCACTGCTTTTATCTTGCTATCTATATCCATAAAACGGAACTTCCAGTTTCTCAGTTTTTGTAATCATTTTAGTCTCTTCCCACATATCCTTAGATGCTATAACAGAATCCTGTTTAACCCATACTTCTAAGTACTTCATTTTATCATGTCACCATAAATATTGGTATTGCAGAACCAGTTTGTGTATGGGTAGTTTACAGCTATTGCCTTCATAATGTTCCACATCACTGAACTGTCCTTTTCTGGTTAAATAGGTTCATAGGTTGGTACTAGGCTATTGGTCCTAGGGCCTATACAAGCCTAGCCATAACAATTCCCTGTCTATTTCTTCCCACACTATTTACTTCCCTGGACCCCTGTCTAGCAGGGCGACTGACGTGATCCCCAGGGTGAATTCCTTTTCTCCCATCCAATCATCAAGGTTCCTTTTGAAGAGGGTCAAAGAGGCACTCTGCTTGACATGTATGGGCAATCTATTCCAGAGTCTGGGGTGTCTATGGGTCAGGAACCTATCCCTCCAGTATTAAATGCATAATAATATCATCTGCAAAAAAACTAACTTTTCTTGATTACCATACCAGTTACATCCTTGAATTTCTGAGTCCCTTATTTTCTTTGACAGTGGTTCTAAATGTAATGCAAATAATAAAGGGGAAAGGGGACACCCCTGTCTGGTTCATGTGTTCAAACAAAACTTATCAGAGAGGACCCCCCCCACACACACACATACATACACACACTTTAAGTTTTGCCTCCAATCCCTTGTATATCCTCCTAATTAACCTTATTATTGTGTCAGGGAATGCAAATGCTTCCATTGCCTTACTCATAAAGTTACAGATTACTCTGCTAATGCTTCTTCTACATCTCAAGGCATCTGCAGAATGTGGTAAAGTAATACGTTTAAAATGCGACAAAATTCTGTAAAAGACAATTACCTCAAACACATTTGTCTATACTTGAAAATAGGTTTTAAAGAGACCATCTTATTTATACCAGGGGCATGGTCGGCATTTAAGAGTAAAATCCAGTAGTACTCCCTGACCTCCAATTTATTTAAATCTCCGCCTCTTAGGTCTCTAAAAACCACATCCAAAACTCTAAAAGAAAAAATATGAGTATCACCATTTTCACTTGTATGTTGAGCTAGAGCATTTGTACAAACCCCTCTATGTATCTCTGATCTATGCTCCACAATTCTGTCCCTTAATCGGCGAGTGAACTCTCCCACATAAAATGCAGGACAAGTCCTGCAGATAGCCAAATAAGTAATGTCACTGTTACAAGTGGCATAATATCTAACTGAGTACATCTTATTAATACTAGGATATGTAAAGCATTCGTCCCTATTTATATAAGCACAACTTAAACAATTATAACAAGGGACAGTCCCAATTCTACTTGATATTGTTCTTATTTGCTGATGAAAATCCTTATAACAAAGTTGCCTCTTCAAATTTGGGCAGTTCTTATATGAAAATTTAGGAGAACAATTAATATACTGAGTTAACTCAGAAAGGGTCAGTAAAATGCACCAATTATCCCTTATTATAGCCTCTATTCTTCTACTAACCCTATTAAATGTTGTAACATAAAATAACTTATTAGTCCTGTCATTAGCAGTAATAACTTGGGAGGGTGCAGAAGTAAGATAAGGTTTGCATCTATCATTTCTTTCAACTAATATATCCTGATAAACACTTTGCAATATACATTCATCATAGCCCTTTTCAATAAATTCTTCCATCATTTCCTTCAACTGGATAGATAAAAGTGTGTCATCAGTATTAAGTCTAGAGACTCTAGTAAGTTGTGCTTTGACAATGCTTTTAAATATAAACTGTGCATGCGTACTCTGCCTGTTAAAGCAATTATTCTTATGTAGTGGTTTCTTATACATAGTTGAATTTAATCCCCTTTCATTAATAAAAAGCTCAACATCTGAGAAATGTATCTTAAATTTCGAATATATCAACTTGAACTTTAAAAGGTTAGTGGTGGTGTTAATGTTGTTGTTGTGTTGTGTCTTTCGGCTTTTCCCGGTTAGGGGTCGCCACAGCAGAACTCCGGTCTGCTAATGATTGGCAGTTGATTTTTATGTGCTGAGTTGCCAGCCCTAATGCACAACCTTCAATGAAGGTACGCCCATTCATGCATGTCTCCATGCAGAAGACGATCTAGCTGAGAGTCGAACCGGACAGCGTCTTACTGTGAGGTGACAGCGCTACCGCAGCACCACCACCGTGGATCCAACAAATTGTATCAATTGATACTCATTACCATTCCATATAAGGAAAATATCCACAAGTCTTCAGGAAAAATAATACATTAGAACAATATAAATAATTATTAAAAATATGTTTGTCTTCCCATTTTTTCAAAGCAAGGTTTGCATATGTATTACCCATTGGTGTGCCCATAGCTACACCTGTTAAGTGATAATAATAATTATCCAGAAATAAGAAGAAATTATAATCTAAAACTATCTGTAACAACTCACAAATGGTCTCAATTTGTCGCCCATTACAGCCACTTGCTTCCACTAACAGATCTCTAATAGCAGATATACCATATTCCTGAGGGATCACAGTAAAAAGTGAAACAATATCAAGTGTTGCGAGAAAACAATTATTAACATCATTAACTGAATGCCATTCATGCAATTGAGTTAAAAAGTCCCCAGTATCCTTAATATAACTCTTAACGTTCTTCAAATATTCACTTAAAGAATTCTGTAAATATAATGATATCGATTCTGTGATCTATCCCCGTCCGGAGACTATTGGTCTCATCTCATGCCTATACTTTAAAATAGGGAGAGAATGGTGGAGCATAGATCAGAGATACATAGAGGGGTTTGTACAAATGCTCTAGCTCAACATATAAATGAAAATGGTGATACTCATATTTTTTCTTTTAGAGTTTTGAATGTGGTTTTTAGAGACCTAATAGGTGGAGATTTAAATAACAAATTGGAGTTCAAGGAGTATGATTGGATTTTATGCTTAAATGCCGACCATGCCCCTGGTATAAATAAGATGGTCTCTTTAAAACTTATTTTAAAGTATAGGCAAATGTGTTTGAGATGATTGTCTTTTAAAGAATTTTTTTGGCTGTGTGATGTCATGTGATTATTTTACTTTTCTATTTAAATGAGTTCTTAATTTGATTCATTATACTGATGAAGGATTTTATCCGAAAGCTTTATCATTAAAGTGCTGATGTGAGTACACGTTTTTATTTTTGTCACTTTCTCTGCATCAACACCCACCAACTACAGTGGTGTTTTCTTGCATTCTGCTTTTCTATTAATGTTGTCAAATGTTTGCCTCCCCTCCACAAAACCACATCTATCAATTTTGGTATCACCTGTTAGCCATTATAGACATAAACACTTTCTAATCATGATTTAGATTCAAAATGGGCCTGTACGAAGCTGGATCTGATGGGTCTTTACTATCTTTAGGTATTACAGTTACCACAGCTTTCTTCAGGATGTTGGTGCTTCTCCTCTTTTTAAAATACTGTTAAACAAAACATTCAGATCTTTATCACTTTCTTTCCTCCTAGCTGTCAAACTTCCATAGGAATACCATCTATTCCTTGAGACTTTCCTATAGATTGGTTATACATCATCATGTTTATCTCATCTCCTCCTATCCTAGCTTTAGTAATTGAGCCTGTTCTACCTCTAACCATGGCATATTTAATTCTTCAATAAACATTTCCATTTTTACTTTTTCTTCCTTTCAACATTTCTCTGCTTTACACAGATTTTTATAACATTTCTGAAATATTTCTAATGCCCCTACAGGATCTCATGTTATTTTTCTTGTTATTGGCTTGGTAACAATAATTTCGCATTTCTGTTGCCTGAGCTATTATAGTGCTAAAAACTTTTTGTGCTCTGGAGTTATCAAAAAACAATTGCTTAATAGCAGTCTTTATAAATCATGTATATTATCCAGGTAGTGATTTGTTTTCAAATTAGCATTCTGGAATTGCACCTCTTCTTGTTCTGTGAGATTCCCCTCTTCTGACTTGCTTCAAATTTGTCAGTCCCTCTAAGTAATTCTTGTTACTTTTTAACCATAAATCTTTTTATTTTGTTTGTGCCCTATTTTTAAACTCCACATTTTATCCCACCCCCAGCTATATTTCTTGAAGAAATTTCCATCTTCCCTATTAACTCGTAAGTAATTTCTACTAACCATTCCTTAAATTCCTATATATTTAACAGATAGGTGGAAAGCACCAGTGTCTCATTTTTATTTCACTACCCTGCAGTTATAGTTTAGTTATTAGTGGTGTGTGATCCGAAACAGTTACTGGATGTGCATCAGAATCGTCAATTAGAATTTCTGTCTAGTGTAGCACAGTTTTTGAACCTTGGGGAATAATATGTAAATCCTTTCTGAACTAGTACTTCTGAATACACATCTTCCATACCAAATATTTTCATAAATTTCTTCAAAAATCTACCCTTTTTTGCTAAATGTTCCCTTCTAGCCCCCCACATACATCCTCACTGTTGCAAATCAAATTCCATTCTCCACCTATAAGTAATATTTCCTGCTGAAAGCTGATTATCCTAGAATTTTCATAGACTCCATTGTAGTAGCTTTTAGTGGAATATAAATACATGCCAGCGTAAGCGTCCTCCCTTGCCAGTACTACTACAAAATAAATCTACTATTATTATCTTTTTTCCTCTTCTATCACAATTGGAGCTCCTCTAGCACTCTAGTAATTAATATACTCCCATTTTCCTTTGTCTCAGATATTCTGCTGAATAACCATCCTGAAATACTTTCTTTATCAAATTCGCATACTAATTTTTTTCCAAATCTGTCTTCTTTAGCATAGGTATTTACACTGTGCATTTTCTTATTATAGTTCACTACTGTTTCTTTTTGCATATACCTGTGAGACCATTCATGTTCAAAAGTAATATTAAATTGCCATTATGATAAAAAGCTGTACTCCCACCTGTCATCTGCAACAGTTTTTTTAAATGTCTAGTTTCAGCTTTTGTGTTACATGCATACACTAAAGTTAGGTAAGTTGAACTTTTATACAGTTTCTTGTCGTATCCATTTGAACCAAGACTTTTTATTTTAATGAAAACCCTGAAGCAAAAAAAAAAACTCAGAACATATCTAGAACCTATTAAATTAATACACACACACACAAAACTATGTATATCTTCAAATAATTAAGTTAAGTTTAACCCTCATAATAGGAACAGTTGTCCTGGATTGACAGCTATACTCATAGGCTCTAATTGGCCTATAATGAATGTTATCCTTGCTAAGATGCATGGTACAGCCTGTGCTTCTACTTACACTAAGTGCTGTCTGTTTTTGTATCATCTTTATTCCTTTCTCAGTTGTAGAAAAAGCTTTAATTCTTCGAAAAAAATATATTTTCAACGCTGAAAAAAGTATCCTGTTTTTATTGCCCTTTTATCAGCTTGTCTCCATTGAAACATCAGAATGAGATACACAGTTGCCTTCAGCTACAAGCTTCTCATGTTGGACTGTGAGCATTTATTTGTTAAATTAAAACTTTTCATTAAATTTAGTATTCTTTTATTTACTAGCTTCCATTTAAACCTTGACATTAGATCAGGGCAAGGGCCTTAATCCAATCATCTCCTTATGCAAAAGTAAGAAAAAACATCTGAATTTTACTTACATTACGTCCCTCACCTCAGTAACCCAAGATTACAGCCTATTACCTTAAACATACTTTTGTCCAGGCTTTCCTCTGTTTTTACATCGTAGTGCCTACATTTCTTAAAACTAAACAAGAAGAAAGGAAAAAAGAGCACCTGTTTACTTTAGAATCCCTATTACACACAAAAATAACCGAAAATGCTGTACTATTTAACTTGCAGTATTTGTCATATTTTTGACTGCGGTGGTGGTGCTGCGGTAGCGTTGTTGCCTCACAGTAAGACATTGTCCTGTTCGATTCTCAGCTAGAGCGTCTTCTGTGTGGAGACATCGTGAATGGGCGTACCTTCATTGAAGGTTGTGCGTCAGGACTGGCAACTCGGCACATACAAATCTACTGCCAATTATTAGCGGACCGACGTTCCGCTGTGGCGACCCCTAACCTGGAAAAGCCGAAAGACACAACAACAACATTTGTCATATTTTATGAAAATATTGTTAAGAACAAAAATAGTTTTACTTAGTCACCTCCTTCCTTCCTCTTCCCTTTCCTTAATGTTCTTCCTAACATTAATGACATGAAGTAAGATGTATGCTTTGGAGTCCTCCACAAGTTTAACAAAGCCAAAAAAGTCCAGTATTTCCAAATTGTCTTGTTCAGCCATATTTCATGATGCTTTGTAGTCCCAGATTTATTCATTAATTTCCAAGTTGCTGGTTTTCTCCCTGTGGTCTCCATCTCCCATCTCCAGTCTCTGTTTTTTGTAGACAACACCTTTGCTTTTCTCTGTCTCTCAAGCATTTTTCTTTGGAACATTGGAAAAGGTTTCACTGTTATAGTCTTTCCGAGTTTTCTTATCAGAAGGATAAGAAACAGTTCCCTTCTGGTTGATAGCTCACTTTTTGTTGGACAAACTGTTGTATTTTGTCCTTAGCATTGTTCTCCATCAGAAATTACTTTGACCCTCCAGAAAAAAAAATATTGTGAAGATAGCTGGATACAGAATCTTGAATTTCATAGACAGACTAAAGTCCCTGTCCCTTTACTCTGTATCATATAGACTTAGTGGAGACTTATGCCTGGTTTACAGAACAATCTCAGACCCAAAACCTAATGAACTTGCTGTGTATCCATAAATCAAATGGGCCACCCATGCCAGGGACCTAAATATGGTCTGTGAGTTAAATAGGACATGCTGGAGTGGCAGATTTATCTCCCATCGACTGATGCATCTTTGGAATAGGCTACCTATTCATGTGAAGTAGAGCACCTCTATGACACTGTTCAAAAATAACATGGATGAGTGGATGGGGCACCATAAATTCTTACCGGGAATAACACCCACAACCTTCCTGGGGAAGGGCAGTAATTATTAAATGCAATCTTGTGTATTAGTGGCTGGACTTGAAATGACCTCGGGTCAATAGCCTAGTAATCTCTATGACTGCGTCTTAACAATCCCTGATTGGTGGACTAAATTTACTCCTCTTCTGCCTGGTATATAGTGAGTAATCATTTTCCACAAACAACCTAGTGTTGCTAATGTTTAGTACTTTGTCTTTCTGCCACAGTTTTGTCAGAATCAACTCTTTCTGCTGGTAGGATTGCATCTTTACTGTTAGAGGTCTTCACTCTTTTCTCATGGCCTGGGTTGGAATGTACAGATAACCTGCCCTTTCATTTAACAGTTCCTGCTGTGGAATACCAGTCCAATTGCTTATTTGTACTTTCATAAAATTAATGCAGTCTGTTTTCCAGTTTGTATGGTACAGCAGAAAATTTCAGGTTTTCCCTACATGATCCATCCTCTAATCCTAAAATTCTTTGAAACATCTCTTCTTGAGCAATGCCATACTCAACCTGCCTTTTCTTCATTTTGACATCTGATTTTTACAGTTTTATCAGCTGATCTTAATATCCATTTAAAGCGTCTTCCATTTTTCTGGCCTTTTGTTGTTTGAACTGATGTACTCTTTTAGTGTTTCTTTTACTTTAATCAGTTCTGAGCAAGTTGCACTTATTTTTTCCTCTAGATTATTGGAAGTCATGTCTTGCACCAAAGCTGGAGCTTGAACTGCTTTTTGCTGTACAGCTGCAGGATTCTTCACAAACAGTGTATTCTCCTCACCTTTTGTGGTTGATTTTCTTTCAGGTTCTCTAAATTTCTTCTTTGCTGGCATCCAGGCAGTGCACTTACTAGCCAGGAACTGAAATTTACCCAAAAAGACAAATTCACTGGCTCTCTCTTCTGAGTTTCTGTTTTCACACTGGGAAAGTTGAAATTAAGCTGTTACTTAGTATGCAGCCATCATTGAAGACCACCAAGGTGCAGTAGCAACATTGAGAAAGGAATGCCAGTGATGTGTTTGTGTTCACAGTTGAAGTGCTTTATATTTTAACTGTTAAAAGCTGCTTATTTGTAGTAAGTTGGTCACTACAATTTTAAAACAAAACAGGTTGTTTTTTAGTCTTTAACTTTGAGAAGACCATTTTGGAGAGGTAGATAGTGTAAGGAAGTTGTATAGTATGATGGCTGATATTATTGTAAACAACATCACTGTTGCAGTAGCAATTCATGGTCAGGACATTATGCAACACTGATCTAAAGGTAAGGAGTGATTGTAGATTTCTGATTTCTGGTAGTAAGGAATTCCATTCTGCTGGACCAAATTTAGGAAATACTTTAATGCTTTTTCAGTTGTTGGTAGGCTAAGAAAAGGTCTGTTTAAAGTGTGTGACCTGTGGTCAGGAGGTGTTCTTCATATTTTTTTTTTGGAGGAGATGGACAAGTATTTAGGTTTATTACTTTGTAGCAAACAAGAAACGTATAAGAGGACATTTAAAAGGATTTAAATACCTTTATCTGCACTTCTTTTCAAATAATACAGTATTTAAATTGATTTAACTGTGTTGCATGAATATTAACTGAACTGGAAGTTTTGACACTGTTCTTCAGTTAGTGCTTGCTTTAATTTTATTATCTGTTAGTAATTGCAGGTGTGGGGGTAGCCACATTCTTTGATTTCCTGTCATTGCCTATTTAAGTGGTACAGTTTGAAATATTTTCTGCTTAAAACCTCAGCTTTGGCCGGCTAAGATCTAGCTGTATTCAACTGGACGTATAAGAGAATTTAAGCACCTTTATCTGCACTTCTTTTCAAATAATACAGTATTTAAATTGATTTAACTGTGTTGCATGAATATTAACTGAACTGGAAGTTTTGACTCTGTTCTTCAGTTAGTGCTTGCTTGAATTTTATTATCTGTTAGTAATTGCAGGTGTGGGGGTAGCCACATTCTTTGATTTCCTGTCATTGCCTATTTAAGTGGTACAGTTTGAAATATTTTCTGCTTAAAAACCTCAGCTTTGGCCGGCTAAGATCTAGCTGTATTCAACTGGACGTATAAGAGAATTTAAGTACCTTTATCTGCACTTCTTTTCAAATAATACAGTATTTAAATTGATTTACCTGTGTTGCATGAACATTAACTGAACTGGAAGTTTTGACTCTGTTCTTCATTTAGTTTTCCCATCCACCTTCCCTGTTTCTGTTTTGGTGTTAATCTTAGTGGCTTTGAAACTGCCCGCCCCTCTTGTAAATTTGTGTTTGGATACTCCTTCTGGGCCGATCTCATTTGTTCACTCAATTGAGTGCAGTGAGATCATATTCTGATTTCAGGCACTCCTACTGTGTACAAAGAGAGCATCTGGGAAAGAGAACAAAAAAAAAATTTTAAGCTTGTTTCCTGCCTTTCCTGTTAAGTGGTCTAGACTGTTTGTAGGCTTCTGAGCCCCCAAGCCCTTCTGGGTTGGAGGGAAGCCTTCTAGCTTAGTTTTTTTCTTATAACTAGCCAGTTTTCTAGTTTCAGCACTCAAATCTGTTTCTTTGAACTCAGCACTTGTTCAGAACTCATTGTAAGCACTACATAAGCTGCAAATTACTATAGCACTCAACTTTACTCACTTGTCTAGTGGAAAGCAGTTTTTAGTACTTAATAAATAAGCACTTATCCAGACATGTCTAAAGGTCAGCTCCCAGTGATTTCTCCTGTCTACCTGATGAATCTGGGCATCTTGGGGCAATGCAGTAATTGCCTCATGTACACTGACAACCCTCTCCTCCTACCACCCAACACTACAACCTGTGAGAGATGCACTTATATAGCCAAACTGGAAGCAAAGCTCTCTTCACACAAGACTGGACTAGACAGTCAAGAGGAGAAGGTAAACACTTGCACCACACCACACTCATCACATAGTCCCTCAAAGCCTACACCACCAAAACACACACATAGAAATACAAAACACACACCTACATTCGCGGAGGCTCTCAATAAAAACCTGCCCAAGCATCAGGGACATCCAAAGCATAAAAGCAAGCAAACTCCACCCCCCCAACACAACCCAAATGACACATAGCCCACAAACTCAGTGTGCCACGCAACCACAGCCCATAAGGCATAACAACATACCCAACCCTCTAGTCATAGATTACTCTATAGTCAGGCACACTGATGTTCCACTCACTGGACTAAACAAGGAGAAAGTTACTGTCAGCTGCCTGTCAGGTGCCAGGATCCGCTACGTAACGCATGCACTCAGGTCACTCCACAATAAGTACAAATATGACACTGTCATTTTCCATGTTGGTGTGAATGACCTGAGACATACCTCCCTGGACTACATGAAAAGAGACATGGAGGAGCTCTCCGATCTTGTATCCCAGGCAGGTATGACCCTAACCCTGAGTAGCATCCTGACATCACCCAGAATGATACCACAGTACAAGGACAAAATGATTGACTTTAACAATTGGCTAAGCTTCTGGTGACGCTCTAAGGGGATCCAGTATTTGCCTGCCTGGGACGACATGATCGACAGACCACGATGCTTTGCCAGAGATGGCCTGCACCTGTCGGCCTTAGGATTCCGGATACTGGCTAAGGCTCTTGCCACCCCTATAGTGCCTTTTTTAGGCAAGGTTCAAATGACAAATTCACCACCGTAACAGGTACAAATAAGCAAAATCTGAGGGTAATGCTACTCAATACTAGAAGTCTAAACCTCAAAATGCACTCACTCGAGGCACTCCTTAAAATGGAGAACATTGACATCTGTGCAGTGACAGAGACCTGGTTCAAAGCTCCAGAGAGCACCCCTGCATTACCAGGCTACAATTCATGCCACACCTTTCGGCCACTTAACCCAGAACGAAGCACAAAAGGTGGAGGCGTGTCCATATTCATTAAGGATATCCACACCTCAAGACTAGCTGCACAGCATAATGCATTCGAGATTATACAAGTGCAACTATCTCTGGGCAAGACTGCAATCAAAATTGTAGCTTGCTACAGACCCCCCACCATGCCCCAGGATTCACACTCCTCATTTCTTGATACACTGGAAAGTATTAGGGTACAACCCAACACCCTAATAATGGGCGATTTCAACTACCCCACCATTAACTGGGAAAACTACTCATGTACCAACACTTTTGCTCAACGTTTTCTAGAATTCATAAATTCCAACCCCTTGAATCAACTTATTGACACCCCCACCAGGGGCAGCAATATCCTAGACCAGGTAATTACCAACATGGGAAACCGGTGTTCCACACCAGAAGTCAATTCCTCGTTGGTCAGATCCGACCACAAGCTAATCAGCCTAGACATCCACATCCCACCCCCACCCCCAATTAGGGAAACCATCGTAAAAAACTTCTCCGAAGCCAACTTCACACTTCTTAAGACAGAAGTGGCAAACTTCATGACACCCATGCAGACGGACAATAGAGGTATGACTGCCGAATCCTACACAAATGCACTTTATAAGCACTTACACGAGTGCATGGATCATGCTATCCCTAATAGAACCAAGATGTTATCCTCCAAAAAAAGGAAGCCAATCTGGTGGTCCTCTGCCATAAACAAACTCTACAACAGAAGAAAGAAACTGTTGCAAAAAAGAGTAAAATCCCATGACTGGAGGAACTCCCTGGTCAACCTCAGTAAGAAGCTGAGACCCTCATAAAATCCTCCAAAGCTAGTTACGAAAACAAAATTGCCATTGACTCTAAAGACAACCACAGAGCATTCTATAGCTATGTCAGGAATCTAAATGGGAACACTCAGATCTGCTCTGAGTTATAGCACAATGGCACTAAATATACAGAACCAACTGATATTGCCAACATCCTAGCAGATAGGTTCAGTGCTAACTTTACCCCCCTCTCACCCCCTAGAGGGCACATCTCTATACCGGAAGAATGCAAAGTTCCTATAATCACGGCTGCACAGGTAAAAAACACACTCTCCAAAGCCAAGAACATAGCATCCATGGGACCTGACAATATCCCAGGCTGCGTTCTACACGAACTACAGAATGAACTGGCACCCTACCTAAGTACCATGTTCAATCATAGCCTCACCTCAGGCTTTGTACCCACTGAATGGCACACCACGACGGTTATCCCACTCCACAAAGGGGAGCCATGACGGACCCCGGGAACTACCGCCCCATTAGCCTGACGAGCCTGGTCTGCAAGGCCATGGAACGTATCATCATGGAACTCATAAACAAAGACATTGGTAATCTCTAAACTCTGGACCCTACCCAGTTTTGATTTGTAAAAGGCAGATCATGTCTCCTAAACCTGAGTGACTTCTTTGAAGCAGTCACCAAAGCCATAGATGAGGGTAAAATGGTTCACACAGCTTATCTAGATCTCGCCAAGGCTTTCGGCACCATCCCCCACTCTGGAATTATAGATAAGCTCACTAAACTAGGTATAAATCCCTATGTCACAAGATGGGTTGCCAACTGGCTCACGGACAGAACCCACACTGTGAAAGTAGCGGATTCCAAATTCGACATCAGACCAGTGACAAGTGGAGTATCACAGGGTTCAGTCCTGGGTCATCTCCTGTTTGGCATCTACTTCTCTGAAGTGCAGGCCAACACAGAAGGTCTTTGGCTAACAAAGTTTGCAGATGACTGCAAACTAGGAGCCATAATCGAAACTTCTAATGATGTGGACAAACTACAAAAGGGCCTCACTGAGACCTGAAGCTCAATGCCAAAAAGTGTATGGTCATCCCCTTTGGTAAAAACTCTGTACCCATGAACTACCACACAGCTGGTAGTCTACTTAATGCCGAAAATGTGATGAGACCTTGGACACAGGTGGACAGCAGTCTCTCCATTGATAATCACATCGCCACAGTGGTCAGGAAATCCTTCTACGTGGCTCATCTCATCACAAAAGGATTCTCATCCAGAAAAAAAGAGGTCATTGTTCCCCTCTACTCATCACTCATTAGACCCATTATAGAGTACAACGCCCCTTTTGTTATGTACCTCACAAGATATCTACAACAACTGGAAAGACCACAGAAATACCTCACAAAGAGGATTACTGGCCTCAAACAGATGCCCTATGTAGACCATCTCAAAAAAACTACAGCTTTACTCCATCGCATATCGCTTACTCAGGGGCGATCTCTGCCTAATATAGAAAGCTATGTCAAACCCAGAGCTGTTGGACATGCTCCACTTAAAGAAATCCCAATCCCTCCGAGCTACACGCTCAAGGGACCTAAACCTTGTCACCACAATAAACAGAACATGCTGGAGGGATAGATTCCTGTCCCAGAGACTTCCCATACTCTGGAACAGGCTACCTATGTCAAACAGAGCTCCTCATTAGCACTCTTCAAGAAAAATCTTGATGATTGGATGGGAAATGGGAAATTCACCCCAGGGATCACTTTTGTTGCTCTGCTCGACAGGGGCACAGGAAAATAATTTTCTTGGGTGGCGAAAGCCAGGGTACATTTTTTGGCTAGGCTTGTATGGGCCCTAGGGCCAACAGCCTAGTACCTACCTATGAACCTAAGAAAGTTGCTGGTTCCAGTGATTAGCAAAGCATTTGTACTGTTTAGTATCTGACTGTGATGAAATATTTTTATCTGGTGATTTGATGAATTTCTATATTATACAGGTAGTTGGAAAAGCTCTTATATTTGGGCAATATTTTGGGAAATCTGAAACAGTTATTAGAAAGCATACATTTGTGTTAAAATCAAGATGTTCTTAGGTATGGCTTCACCCATATTAGCATTAGTAGTGTTTTGAGCTTGTAGGGCAATTTTTTTTCTTATGGTCTCGCCATGCTTCTGCATGTCTGTGCCCCCCCACCATCCCCCTTTTCTTACTACTACTTTCTTTGTAACAAAGACATCTGTTTCACTTAATTAGAATTGTTTATGTATTAATTTGTTAACTCTGGATAAGTGAATGAGTAGTCAGTCTATTTTTAGCCATGACCTGAGCCCCAAAGGCAGCAGATACACAATATAATTGAGAAGTTTATAGTAGCCAGTCAACTTTCATGTTTTTGAAAAGTGGGAGAAAACTGGAGTACCCTGAAAAAACTCCTATGGACAGGGGAAGAACATGTAAACTCCACCTAGTAACGAGAGGTCAGAATTGCATCTAGGATCCTGGAATTAGTTTAAAGGGACTTTGGATTTAATGTGTTTTTCCTTTTTCTTATTTATGTGCCCAGCTGTTTATTGTATTAGTAGAACTGCTTATCCATACCATTTTACATAAGACATGCATGTTTTTTAACACTGTCCAGCCTACTGTAACATTTGCGTATGGGACATAAAATGTACTGGTCTTAGGAGCAATTCATTATAGTAGCAGATGGCTTTAATTTTGTGCAATATACTCGCACATCTATCTATGTGTGTGTGTGTGTGTGTGTGTGTGTGTGTTTGTATAATATACACGCATATATGTTTTAATCAACCTGAAGTTTCATTTTCATTTTATAGATATTATTAATGTAATAGTATATGTAGTTTGACTCTATTGCATCAATCCTTAGCCAGTCTACAGAAAATTTTGAGTTTTTTTTAATTAATACGTCTCTTATTTTCCCCTTACTAGCATAAGCTGCACTTTATAAAAACTGACTGACCATACCCCTAGCAGCCAAATCCCACAAAAGTATAAAATTATGAGCATGTCTGTGCTCATAGCCAGATTGCTATATGTTCAAGAAATGGATGTCAAAAAATTCATCTTGAGAATGAAGTTAAGTGAAATTGAATAAGTGAGTCCTGACATCCATTTTGTGAGCATATAACGGATTGGTTATGATCAGTGACACCAAATTATAATTTGTCGTAGTACATAGAGCTTTAGTTTACTGCATGTAGTACCACTTAGTTAATTTAGTTAATACAGCTTCACAGAAAACAACCAGAAGCAGAGTGGATCTGATTCTGTAACAGTTTGAATGTAATATACATTTCTCTATTACACACAAAAAGAAGTGCAGCAGCCCAAAATGTATTAGTTTTTAAAGCTGCTTGAGTTCCCCACCATTGATTTGTAGTACCCAAAAGTGATGCTGTAATGCAAGAGTAGAGCTTTATAACACTGAAAAGTATTTAACAAAGTTGTTTTCTTTCCACCTTCAGAGCATGGTCATGGGCTGTATGTTTTACAAAATAATCATTTTAGTATGTTGTAAAGCTTTGGTGGGTGGCAAGCAGATATGCGTTATTACAGTACGTTACCACTAGTAATTACCTTGCTCTCATAATGATGCTGTTATTAATGTATATGGGTATATTCATAAATACATGAAAGTGTCTGTCACACTATTTATTTATTAATTGGTTGATTTATTGCTGTTTGACAACAGGGTGAGTGAACTGGTTTACTGACCCTTTTCAGCCATGACCCGCTCAAAGAGTAGTGTATACCGATAAACAAAGTGCACATACAGAGATATAACAGTTAATTACGTAGACAAGGACTTGGTTTCTATTCAGTACACTACTTGGTTATGATCAGTGAGACCTAAACACACAAAATTCAGACTCATGCACATGTTTGGTCAGGCTGAAATACAGTTGAAACATGGCAAATGTTCTATTCCTGATAGCAGTTGCAGATCGATTCAGCAATGAGATGTACTTTGAGTGTCCTTAAAGCCTTTGAAGGTTTCCTGGTTTTTGATTTCAGCAAGCATTTGGCTCCTTGTAGCAGGTTCCATAGTGCACACTGTATGTTGTGCCCATATATCACTCTGTGGTGTAGTCTTTTCAATGCTTATGAGTAATATTTAGCAAACTCCTTTAAGCTTTTTGAAAATTTGAAGTGTATTGACTGAGATCATCAGTTGGCAGAGTAATGTCTGTCTGTCAGTATCGGCATGATCAGCTGTGCAGTTTTCTTCGGCCATACCTTTTGATTGCTTTATCCTTGGTGTGATGTCATTTTTGGCATGTCTTCTGTCCAACTTTGAACATGTTAGAAGTTGACAACACTACTTGTAAATGGGCTGGATAGGACAAGAACTACAGGACATTACATATAGTGCAGTAAATCACATTGTAGTACTTGCCCCAGAGAAGACCATCAAAAGCAGTTGTTGACAATATAGTTCATGGCATACAGTGTAATAAGATGCAGACTCCAAGATTGTACAGTCAATGCAGCGTAGTTTTGGGTATGCAGAACAGCCCAGTAAAGAAGCATTGTTGCTGTGCTATTGGATAATGATTTATAAAAAAAAACAATTTACAGTGTTTCTGTCAGAAAGGTCAGAAGCTCAAGCATTCAACAAGTGTAGTAGGCTGTTTTGAGTATTAGGTATTACTGCAGTCTGTTGCTACCCTCTGAATACTTTGCTTCTGTCATTCTCAGGTAAACAGTACAAGAGCTCTGTTTCTTTTTTGTTTTTCTATGGCCTCATGTTCCCCCTGCTCTTTTTCCCCATTAGCCCATGCTTTCCCATTCATCTTCCCACACAGTGGAGCAGAGACCACACAGTGAAACTTTTTTCATAGCCCCAGACACAAGTAGGTGGTAGTAGGGAGAAATGGCCCCTAAGGGTACTCCTAGCAGTATGAAGAGAAAGGCGTATCCCAGATGACTGGAGAATAAGCAGACTCATGCCAATGTACAAGAAAAAAGGGGACATCCACAACTGTGGGCACTACAGAGGTATCAAACTCCTGTCACACTGCATGAAAGTTCTGGAGAGGGTGATCGATGAACAGATATGCAGAATAGTAAAAAGTAACATGAGAGATGAGCAGTTCCGATTCAGATCAGGATGCAGCACAATCTACCTAATGTTTGCAGTGAGGCAGATAGTTGAGAAGAAGATCAAAATGAAGAAAATGTCCAACTGGGCATTCCTAGACTTGGAGAAAGCATATGACAAGGTCCCAAGAAAGCTGATTTGGGCAGTTCTGTGGTAGTTCAAAGTCCCAGAAACAATGGTAGAATTAGTGCAGGCTATGTACAAGAACCCAGTGACTCAAGTACAAACAGTGTTCGGTCTCACAGAGGGGTTCCCTGTGGGAGTGGGTGTGCACCAGGGTTCAGCTCTGAATTCGCTGTTGTTCATACTGCTGATGGACTACATTAGCAAACAGGTCAGCGGGGGCAGATCAACAGACTTACCCTAAGCAAACAATGTGGCATTACAGGCAGACTCTGATCAAGAACTTCAGCAAAGGAAAGGGGAATGGAATGCAAAACTGAAGGTACATGAGATGAAACTAAGTACAGATAAGACAGCGGTAATGGCAGCAAATTGAGGAAATCAGAGGAAAATGAGAACTGAGATAGAAGGGAAGATAGTGGAACAGGTTAATACCTTCAAGTATCTGGGAGGGTGGTTGAAGAGAAGGGAAGTCTGAGAAGAAGTCAAAGCTAGAGTCAGAGGGGCTGCAGCCAACAGACATAGAGTTTCAGGTGTAGTTTATGACAGAAGAATGCCAAAGAAGCTGAAAAGTAAGGAGTACAAGCCAGTGGTGCAACCAGAACTACTGTATGGTACAGAAACCTGGGCAGTAAAGACAGCAATTAATGAAGCTACAGGTGATGGAAATAAAGTGCCTGAAAAGGGTGGTAAGATGCATACTGTGGTACAGACAAAGAATTAATGACATAAGAGCAGAAGCCAAAGTAGCTTCAATTGCAAAAAAGATCAAAGAGAACAGATTATGGTGGTTTGGGCACATGTGCAGAAAAGCAGAAGACAATTTGGTGAAGAAGATTTGGGACAGACAGGAGAAGGTAAGAGGAAATGAGGACGTCCAGCAAAGAGGTAGATGGATTGTGTGAAAGAAGATCTGCGACAGTCAAGCATGAGTGTCGATAAAGGTAAGACAGTGGTATTAATTCATGAGAGATGGCAACAGGTTAACATGACACCCCTGACCCCATGTAGTAAAATGGGAAAAAGGGGGGTTGATGATGATGAGTCTGGTGGCTGGTAACCAGGGATGGTGATTTTTGTAATTAAGAAGAAAGGAGAACACAAACTGGGCAGAATAAAAGCCAGCACTACAGACGGCATTAGCCATGACATCAGCCTGTTTATATTACCCCCCCTTGCACAGACACACACACACACACACACACACACACACACACACACACACACACACACACACACACACACACACACAAAACCTATGAAAGATATCCTGCTTTCAGCTAGGAGGAAATGCTGCAGTCTCCATTAGCATTTCCCAGTTTTAGTCAGAACCATATTCGCCACCTCCCTCCACAATAGGCAAGATTCATTTTCATTGACCCTTTGGAACCCCCCCCCCCCCCAACTTCCTCAGAGATCAGAAAGACTAGAGAACTGCAAAGCAAATCATGATTTTTACCTTTCCAGTCAACAAAATTATCCACTAACAGAAAGAGGAACTTCAAAGGGAAAAGAAGCAGGGGAAGAGGAAAAGAAAGGGATGTCAGCGACATGACCAAAGAAGAGTTTATGACTTATTACTAAATGACGCATTGCATGGGGGTATTCTACTACGTTGGCAAAGGTTTAACATTTTTAACTATAGTAATTTGAAAATTGATGTAGACTGTTTCCTACTGTTTTGAACAAGGCTTTAAATTCATTCCACAGAAAAAAATGGATATAGCGGCACTATTGGTAGATTTGAGAACTTTATACAAGGAAGTCAAACTTAAGCTATTTATCATAGTGAAAAAAGACAATATCATTAGAAAATGATCTGCATTGGAGTAAAACAAAGGTACTTTTAACCTTACTTTAAACACCACAGTTATAGTTTCTGAAAAAGCATGTGAAAGGGATTTTTACGATTATTTGAACGACAAAAAAAATTTGATGAAATTACTTGATATGTTAACTAAAGATGATTCAGTTAGAGTTATGACACCAGACAAAGGTGGTGGTATGGTTTTGGTGAATCAGGCTGATTACGTAATTAAAATATTTGATGAAAAATATACTTTGGTATCTAAGAATAGAATTAATATTGCATACAGAAAAATAGATCTTTTCTTAGAAGATGCCCTAACAGAGGGGTTAATTACTTCTGAAGGTTACAGTTTTTTTTTTTTTACTAAGTAAGTACCGGTTATATTTGGTACACAGAATGTACACAAAAATATAATGGATCCACCCTGTAGATTGATTGTGGCAGCTCAAGGTTCTAAAACCTAGCCCATGGCCATAGAGCAAAGGATTTTTATTAGAACAAAAACATATACTTATAGATTCCTGGAATTTTCTCAGGAAATTGACACAAGAACACTTATAAGAATGATATTAGTTTTTTAACGGTAGATGTGGTAGATTTTTTTTTACTAGCAAACCACACAACTTAGGTTTGGAATTATACGGTTCAGCTGTAATAGAATATAAAAATTAAATAACAAGGAGATTAAAAATTTGATTGACCTTATGAAATAGTATTACATAGTAACTTCATATTTTTTTATGGGAATTTTATAAACAGATTAAAGGTGTAGCTGTGGGCACATTGTGTGCCCCTATATAAGTTCATCGATGTGTACTAGGCTAATGACCACTGTTGCAAAATGTTGAGAGCCACCGATTATAAGTAACAGGGCAGCTTAAAATAAGTGGTTTTCATAGGAAAACAGAACCATGTACCTTTTACCTGGGTGACAAGCCCTCTACATCCCCCAAATTTATATGTACAGATGCCATGATCCTACAACATTGGGGAAGGGCGAAGATTCCAGAAAATAGTGCACAGATATCTTGACTAATCACTTGTTACACTTTAGCATGAGCAAGTGAATGCTTTCCGAGATCTTGTGACTCAAGAATATGAGAGTTAGGGTGGTTTAGCCCTTCACAAAACACACATTGGACAGAAAAACTTCTAGCCTTCCTTGCTACCTAACGCCTGAAAGTTCTTGTTCCTTTCACTGGGATTGGCAGGAGGTTTCCACATGCAACTGCAGGTTTCAGTAAAATGTTGTTGGAAGGACCAGAGCTTGAAAACTTGGCCAGAAAATATTTCCTGGAATTAAGTATGTTGGTAAAACAGTGTTCAGGTCTCACACATGCTGAGCTTGTCCTTAAGAAATGACAACTAATACCTAAACCAGTCTTGTACTTTATCATATGACTGAGGGTTCAAAGGTGGCATACCTCAGCTCCCACTTGGGGGTATACCAGGGTGCAAACCTTTCCCAAACCCTGGTTGATCAGCTGGAGTTTGAGGCTGATCATTCTGATCCTAAAAATCAGTTATTAGAGTCACCCATTCATGGGCTAGAGGTACTTGAGACTTAAGGACTCCTCCTCTTCCTTGGTCTCACTCTAGACCCAGCTAGGTTTGTTGACCCAGGATAAAGAAGGGGAGATACAAAGTCATCCTATGGCAAAGCTCATGGTTGATGGCCCAGACATCAAATAAATGTTTAATGGTTCTTTATAGCTTGAGTTGCGAGCACATGACCTCATTTTTAGGGAATGTGTCTTGATTTTGGCACTAGGCCATGTGCAGACCTCTTTCCCATGAATGTCTCTTGATGATCACACTTTCTGGTGTCATGTCCTTCAGCACTTTACTGTTGAAGGTCACTCTGGAGCAACACCAAGTAGAATCTCATTCCTAGGGCTTTCTAGGAACGAGTATGTTAATTGTAGATACCCATTACCTGTTCACTCATTTGTTTCTTGACTGCTGTTGCTGATTGCATTTTTTCTCCTGCATGTACTTGCTCACTACTTATAGCAATTTGTGAATGGTCAACAAATACTATCTCAGTTATATTCTGAGACCACAGTATTTCTGAAAAAGTGAGAGACAGTTTTATATTATTACTTCTTTCTCTGAGATACTGTCACCTTGAAGTGAGAATAATAATTAATGAAGTAAGGGGTGGGGTACTTTCGGGGTTGTCCCCCTACAGAACACTTTTTGTATTGATATCTTTTTTTCCTTGTCTGCTCAAAATACTTAACTATGGCTGCCTGTTGAAATTGAACCTGTGGAAGTCCTTCCCAGTCAGGGTCCAATAAAGAATCTGATCGTCTGTAAGCCACTTTCCTTGAGATGGCCCAAGGACATGTGGGTCCATACCTGTGGGTGATTCCTCCATTTGCTAGACCTTTTATGCTCATGATATCACGTGTCTGTGGCTCAACAGGTAGCATACTTAGCTTTGCTGTGGGGAATATCATTGGCTGTAAGCTCTGTTCCCATGCCAGGTATCTTATTTTCCAGTTCTGACACTGTAGTGCAGCATGAAGGGTTAGCTGAGGTGATCTCCTTTAGATGAAGTGCTAAACTGAGGTTCCAGATACCCAATTTGGTAGTAGCTTATGTGGATCTAAACTATTCCATGGTACTTAATGAAAAACATTATGTATTTTTTTAATATTTGTATCATTCCTCATCAGACTTACATTATTTGTGATATTTACATTTTTCTTGTCTTTTGATTTTGCTTTATTTCATTTTGTTTTACTTTACACTTGTTGATTTATTTTATTTTTATTTCTCTTAGAGTTTTAAAAAAGTTCTTGTTGGGGCCAGTTTGTAAACATTAGTGTCTGTACTGGCTCTTTGTGTAGGGGGGAGGGGGGCAAGAGCCAGTTATTTCTGGTTGCCATTTCACAGGGCAGATTCCCAGCATCATCAGTGATTGATTGGTCAGTATTAATTTTATGCAGAAACTCCTCCAATGTTAAATGTTGAAATATTCTGCAGTGTGATACATTATTGCTGCGGACCACACTCCTCTGTGCAGATCCAAAGACAGGGAGAGGAGAACTGCTGTATCTTCATTCAGAACCCTACAGCATCTTGGTTTTCTTTACATATGTCTACCAATCGAGGGATTCCCTTGGGAAAGAGCAGGAGTTGTTGATTCTTGGCTACCAGTTGAAAGGAGTAGATTTCCAATGTCATCATTGGTTGGTTTGTTTCTGTTTTAGATAGAAGCTCTACACTTTTAAATTTTGAAGAGTATGAAGTTTGGCAACTTATGGTGCTTTGCTGCAGACCACACTGTTCAGTACGTATCTGAAGAAGAAAGAGAGGAGAGGATTATACTGTACAGTCACTGAAAACCCTACAACTTCTGTTTTTTAATCTACACTGTCTTACTAATCAAGGGGTACTTGTGCCTGCATTTGCTTACCTACCTGAGTTTAGTGCTTGTACTTTTTTTTTCTTATGAGAGAATACGCAGAAGCCATTAGTTGCTAGTTGTGAGCAGTGGATTTTCAGCATAATCATTGAATGGTCAGTTTCAATTTCGGCTGGAAATTCTTGCAGTTTTACATTTTGGGTGACTGAGCAGTTTGACACTCCTGTGCATTATGGGCAGCATCCAGCTGGACTGTACAACTCACAGGCAGTTAGGTCACTTTTTCAGTTATGTAGACTTTCTTTGGGCCACTTAACAGTGCTGCATCACGCAAACCACTTGTTAGGGTAAACTTTGTTTTATCTGTTTCTACAGTTTTGTTGGTTTGCATACCTCATTATTTATTTTATTTTATTTATATTTCTTTACCGAGGTAGTGCACTGATCAAGTTTGGCCTATTTCAGGCTCAGCCCGGTTGAAATACAAAACATTTCATAAACAAAAAATACAGAAATGTAAGCAATAACAGAGTAGTTTAGACTAATCTTAGGCTTCGTTTTTTTCCTTTCCGTGTTTTCCATACTCTCATCCAGTAGTAATTGATTCCCTTTGCCTTTATCTTTCACAGACATGGTTATTCTTTTAAATTCGAGTCTTGCAGCAACCTGTGCATCCACCCATAAAACATGGCACAGTTTATTCTTTTGTTCCTTAAGACCTATGGCAACTCACACATCTGTCCTTAACTATACTGGAAAACTGTTTTCCTCAGTTTTGGCCTTTGTATTACTGTTTGTGGTTTATTGGCCAGTGTAATACTGTTTTGGTAAACAACAGCTTTATAGTGATTTGCTCTTCTGGTATTATGTCAGTGCCACTGATAGACATATCTTTTATAGTTTGGATTTGGCATGACATTTTGAAATTGCGTTCAAGTATTTATCTGTTTATTGCAAAATTTTTTGTGTGGCCATTATCTAGTTAGTTCTTCATTTGTAGCTTCTCACTATTCCTAGCTATTTAGCCAACAAGCCAACTACTACTTACAAGCTACTATACCGCTACATTTAGCACACAGCACCTTCTACTACTCTGGAGTCACAGCTTCCTATAACCTCTTTCTTAGTCAGCCTATTAGCACTTTGCATTGTAAGGCAGTGTAGAAACTGCTTCATATTTACTGACAACAGACCACTTCTGACAAATAATGAGCCTGCTTGTGATAGATGCATTTACTTAAACCAGTGGCTATTTTCTTCACACCACCTACTGTCAGTAAATGGCAAGAGAGGTTCAGTATCTCTCACCCCATAAAAAAATCCCTCCTTCCCTCATATCTTTCTGGAACAAATCCCAATCAAGCATTCTCAAACTAAAGACAATTCTAGTCTCCTGTTTGATTTTCTACTGAACCAAAACACTGCAGCATTCTCCTCCCACAAATTCTGACCAACCTCCAAAACTCCCTCTTCCCTAAAATGACAGCTGTATATACCCTCAGAAAACAACTGGCTTGTGTACGAACTCAAATTTCTCCTTTGATTCAGGAACAGTTCCTGGCATACTTAGAAAAAGAACCCATCCTCGACCTACAGGTAACACTATACTAAACTAAGGTAAGAAATCTAGCTAAACAGACAGTCAGGTGACATAAAAGTTACATTATGAAAAAGCACCAATCATCTGTTCTCAACTGACCTAAAAAAAATTGGGTAGAAGTCAACAGCATGACAGGGTGTACTAATCCATCTAACACCCACTTTTCCTCATCTCACCTCACAGCTGCTGATTTCAGCTACCACTTCAGTATATGTCTAGCTAAACACACGGTACTACTACCTGAACTAAAAAAAAATGACTTGCCAGCTAGCCCTGACAATCTTCTCCCATGGTTCTTATGTAAGGGCTTCATAGTCCCCCCTGGCCATTCCTTCACATTTCTAATCTCTGCCTAACTCAAACCTTCATGCCTGAAATCTGGAAAACGGTTATTGTTAAACCCCTACCCCAAAAAAGTAACCCATCCGACACCATTGGCTTCTGCCCCATTTTTATTCTTCTAATACGTGCTAAAATCTTTGAAAAATTATTTTACAATCACCTCATCCATTACATCTCCCAATATCATCTACTGCCCTCAAAACAGCATGGCTTTTGGGTTAGTAGGAGCACTTTTACTACACTCTGGACACTTATTGATAACTTCTTTCTAGCTATGGACAAAAGCCTCCTCACTGGAGCCACCCTTATTGACCTCACTAGAGCTTTCAATCTCGTTGGCCATAACATTCATTTAGATCACCTAACTGAAATTGGAATTAGCCAAGATACAGCTCCTTTGTTTAAAAATTATCTGTCCAGTTTTTACTTCGCTGTGTGTTTCAAAACACCTTCTCTGATTCTACCCCTCTCCCTTAAGAGAGTCCCTCAGGAGTCCATTCTGGCCCTCCTCCTTTTTTCATTTTTCATTAATAGCCTGCTGCTTGACCTCACTCACCTCTCTGTTTTACTTTATGCTGCTGACATGGTCATATTTCACTCATACTTGACCTCCTTGGCCATACAGCAAAAACTACTGCCTTTCTGTTATCAAATGGCTTAACAACAAAAAGCTAATTCTGAACACTTCTAAAACAAAAACAATTCTGTTTAATAGCTCCCCTAAACAGCAGAATAACTCTCAGTCACTTCTTATCCATAACGTAACAATTTTGACAATCCCATTGATCATCATTTCCTTTAAATACATCTGTATATGATTTGGTCCCACAGTGAACTTTGACATTCACCTAGAAGAAATATTGAAGAAAATAAATTCCGTACTATTTTGGTTTTATATAATTTCCTCCTTTCTATCCATACCAACCAGGAATGCCATAAGCATAGCAATTCTACTAGCACAGCTTGAATATGGACTTTCATTGGTTGCAGCAATGTCCAAGAAAAACTCCTCCACCTTTCAAATTATAAGCAACTCTACTCTGTCTTCCCTTTCATTACCCTCTCCCACAGAAATGAACATCATTGTATCACACTGAATAAATTTAATTGGCTACCTTCCTACAGTGTGCCAACTTGCTTATTTGATCCCAACTCTACAAGCTCCTCAAAGACCACTCCTGTCCTTTGCCTGCAGCCTATTCAGATGACCTCCCAGTTATAATCTAAGGAGTCTTAACCACTGTGATCCACTTTCTTTGCCAATAGTTTTTTTTTCAACTTATGGAGGATATTGGCTTTAATCTAGAAGTCTGCACTGTCACACATTTTAGAGACCATTTGCTGGACTTCGTGTTCAAACTTGATGTGGCCACAGAAGGCCTTTTTGTTGAATCTGTTAATCTGATCACGTCTGATCTGTTTTGGGCTGTGGCTTCCCCCGATTAGGTCAACCAGTAATCAGTTGGTCCATTGTGGTGATTTACAAAGTATCCCTAGCTGTAATATTAGCCTTGCTGGATGGTCTCTTACAAGAGAGCAGGGCAGATGGTCCTGATGCTTTTGCAGTGACCTGCAACCAAGCCATCATTGGTAATGTCAATTTGCTTACCCCGTTAACTCTTTAAATCCGAGTGAAGCCTCTAGGTGCATCTGCAGTTAATGCCTACTGATGCCTCTAGGCGTCAAATATTGCTTGTTCATATTTGCATCAATAATTCCAAAACCATGCTATGTACAAGGTTTTAAAAGACTTCATCTTTAAGCTTACACAATGGCAAATTCAACTCCATTAATATTTAACCACTGTCTAATGCAGTTAAATAGACATTAACTGTTGTTTTTATGATATTAATTTATATAGATATAATTTTCACATTTATTCTAAATATCTCAACAACCAAGTACCACAGACAGAACTCCTTAGCCTCATATGAAAGGTCTCAGCTAGATGAATAAAATGCTGCTGCCAGTATGTGTTACGTGAGTGTTTTTTGAGATATTGTAAGTTGTTTACAAAATATTACAAATGTAATAGTTACTGTGTCTTATAAAATTTGGTTTAAGACCTAGAAGCTAAAGAATGTTGCCACTATAAAAATAGTTTGAGCTGAAGTTTTTTCCATTTATACTTCTTTCATAACCCCTCTGGTTCCAGAGATATGAACATTTGTTTGAAATGTGAGGACATAATTTGATTCTACCAAATGGCTTAGGCTCCGCCCACTGGAAGTTATAGCGGGGTGAATGAGTTAAGAGAATAAGAGTATATTGTGTGTCTTCTTTGACACATACATGATGATATGATTGTGATCTCCACAAGATGAGAAGGCATAGCTGAAATTGATGCGTATGTAGGGGAGGATATACCTTCTCAAGATATTACCTAATAGGTATAGGTTGGTACTAGGCTATCGGCCCTAGGGCCTATACAAGCCTAGCCATAACATTTCCCTGGCTATTTCTTCCCACACTATTTACTTCCCTGGACCCTTGTCTAGCAGGGCGACTGAAGTAAGAAGTTAACTTGTGAGTGTTTCTGCTATTTCACGCTGAGCTAATTAGAGGAAGGGCACTGAGCAAACTCGGATCTGTAATACATAACATGCATTATGTAATAAATAACATTAAGTATCCTGTTTTTGCTTATTTTTACGAGTTATTTGTAGCACTTTTATTGTCTGCTGCATACTTTTCTAGCTAGTTTCACTGTGGGTGAGGTATTAACTGGATATTGTCTATATTTATTAAGCATCTGTTTGGGTTTTTGTTCTGATTTCCTCCCAAGGAGATCATATAACTTGTTTGCAGTTAAAAACTTTCTCTAGAGTCACCTTGCTCCTTTATCTGTTTAAAATTTTCATTTAAAGGCTCACTGCTGTTTTTCTGCTGTGATAGACATTTCTGCAGTTTTTTTCTACCCAAGCAGTGTGGGTATTTGTAGCATTGTCCATATTCAGGCTTGTGGTTTGGGCCTAGTTGTTGTGGAGGCTGTGTGTCTGAGCACATGTTCAAGGTCATTTTAGTTTAGCCATAGCCATACTGCATTTAATTGAGAGGGGATTGTTTATGGTCATTGGCTGATTGGGGTTACCTGGACTATGGCTTGGAGTAAGCACCTCATTGGTTCTTTCAAGCTTTTTTTTAAAGTTGTTTCAGGTTTCAACTTTCTGTTACGTAAGACATTAACTTGTGAGTGTTTCTGCCATTTCACACTGAGCTAATCGGAGGAAGGGCACTGAGCAAACTCAGATCTGTAATATATAACATTAAGTATCCTGTTTTTTGCTTATTTTTACGAGTTATTTATAGCACTTTTATTGTCTGCTGCATACTTTTCTAGCTAGTTTCCCTGTATGTGAGGTATTAACTGGATATTGTCTACATTTATTAAGCATCTGTTTGGGTTTTTTGTTCTGATTTCCTGCCAAGGAGTGTATCATATAACTTGTTTGCAGTTAAAAGCTTTCTCTAGAGTCTGCTTGCTCCTTTATCTGTTTAAAATTTTCATTTAAAGGCTCACTGCTGCTTTTCTACTATGATAGACATTTCTGCAGTTTTTTTTCTACCTAAGTAATGTGGGTATTTGTAGCATTGTCCATATTCAGGCTTGTGTTTTGGGCCTAGTTGTTGTGGAGGCTGTGTGTCTGAGCACATGTTCAAGGCAATCTTAGTTTACCCAAAGGCATACTGCATTTCAGTGAGAGGGGATTGTTTATGGTCATTGGCTGATTGGGTTTACCTGGACTGCGGCTTGGAGTAAGCACCTCATTGGTTCTTTCGAGCTTGGTGGCTTTGCAGTTGCCCGCTCATACTGTAAATTTGATTTTGCAAACTCCTCCCAGTCTAGTGTCATTACCTCATTCTACCTAATCCAGGGAGAACATTTGAGAAGGACAACCCACTTAGTTTCTGCTCCTCCTTTCCCCTTTCCACATTACAAAAAAAAAAATTATAAACTTGTTTTCTGCCTTTCCTATAAGTCGTATAGTCCAGATACAGATTTGCTGCATTCAGGACTGTTTGTAAGCGTCTGAGCCCCCAAGCATTTCTGTGTTGGAGGGAAGCCTTCTAGCTTAATTTTGTTTCTTAGAACTAGCCAGTTTTTTTAGTTTCAGCACTCAAATCTGTTTCTTTGAGCTTAGCACTTGTTCAGAAGTCATTGTAAGCACTAAATAAGCTACAAATTACTAGAGCACTCAAGTTTCCTCACTTGTCTAGAGGAAAACAGTTTTTAGTACTTAATAAATAAGCACCTATCCAGGCATGTCTAAGGATCAGCTCCCGGTGTTTTCTCCTGTCTACCTGATGAATCTGGGCATCTTGGGGCAATGCAGCAGTTGCCTCATGTACACAGACAACCCTCTCCTCCTACCACCCAACACAACAACCTGTGCGAGATGCACTTATATAGCCAAACTGGAAGCAAAGCTCTTTTCACCCAAGACTGGACTAGACAGTCAAGAGGAGAAGGTAAACACTTGCACCACAGCACACTCATCACATAGTCCCTCAAAACCTACACCACCAAAACACACACATAGAAACACAAAACACACACCTACACTCGTGGAGGCTCCCAATAAAAATCTATCCAAGCAACAGGGACCTCCAAAGCAGAAACACAAGCAACCTCCACCCCCCAACACAACCCAAATGACACATAGCCCACAAACTCAGTGTGCCACTCAACCACAGCCCATAAGACATAACAACGTACCCAGCCCTCTAGTCATAGGTGACTCTATAGTCAGGCACACTGATGTTACACTCACCAGAGTAAACAAGGAGAAAGTTACTGTCAGCTGCCTGTTGGGTGCCAGGATCCGCCACATAATGCACGCACTCAGGTCACTCCACAAGTACAAATATGACTCTGTCATTGTCCATGTTAGTGTGAATGACCTGAGACGTACCTCCCTGGACTACATGAAAAGAGACATGGAGGAGCTATCCAGTCTTGTAGCCCAGGCAGGTATGACCCTAGCCCTGAGTATCATCTTGCCATCACCCGGAATGATACCACAGTACAAGGACAAAATGATTGACTTCAACAAAGCTTCTGGTGTCATTCTAAGGGGATCCAGTATCTGTCTGCTAGGATGACATGATCGACAGACCACGATGCTTTGCCAGCCAGAGATGGCCTGCACCGGTTGCCCTTGGGATTCCGGATACTGGCTAAGGCTCTTGCCACCCCTGTAGTGCCTTTTTTAGGCAAGGTTCAAATGACAAATTCACCACTGTAACAGGTACAAGCAAGCAAAATCTAAGGGTAATGCTACTCAATGCTAGAAGTCTAAACCTCAAAATGCACTTACTCGAGACACTCCTTAAAATGGAGAACATCGACATCTGTGCAGTGACAGAGACCTGGTTCAAGGCTCCAGAGAGCAGCCCTGCATTACCAGGCTATAATTCATACCACACCTTTCGGCCACCTAACCTGGACTGAAACACTAAAGGCGGAGGCGTGTCCATATTCATTAAGGATATCCACACGTCCAGGCTAATTGCTCAGCATAATGCATCTGAGATTATCCAAGTGCAACTAACTCTGGGCAAGACCGCAATCCAAATTGTAGCTTGCTACAGATCCCACACCATGCCCCAGGATTCCCACTCCTCATTTCTTGATACACTGGAAACTATTACGGTACAACCTAACACCCTAATAATGGGCGATTTCAACTACCCCACTATTAACTGGGAAAACTACTCATGTACCAACTCTTGTGCTCAATGTTTTCTGGAATTCATAAATTCCAACACGTTAGATCAAATTATCCATACCCCCACCAGTGGCAGCAATTCCCTAGACCTGGTCATTACCAACATGGGCAACCAGTGTTCCACACCAGAGGTCAATTCCTTGTTGGTCAGATCTGACCACAAGCTATTCACCCTAGACATCCACATCCCACCTCCACCCCCCATTAGGGAAACCACCGTAAAAAATTTCTCCAAAGCCAACTTCACGCTTCTTAAGATAGAAGTGGCAAACTTCATGACACCCATGCTGATGGACAATAGAGGTACGACTGCTGAATCCTATACAAACGCACTTTATAAGCACTTACACGAGTGCATGGATCGTGCAATCCCTAACAGAACCAAGATGCTATCCTCCAAAAAAAGGAAGCCAATCTGGTGGTCCCCTGCCATAAACAAACTCTACAACAGAAGAAAGAAACTGTTGCAAAAAAGAGTAAAATCCCATGACTGGAGGAACTCCCTGGTCAACCTCAGTAAGAAGCTGAGATCCCTCCAGGGGCGGCTCATGCAATAGGACTGCAGTCCTCCCACCTAGAAAAAACAAAAGAAAAAACTGTGAAACAAGAAAACAAAAACAAAAAAAAAAAATCACCAGTCCCGACTCCTCTGCACATGAGCGGACACATTGGGGAACTCAGACTGCCTTTGTCAGCAGTCCGGATACAGACAAAGAGATACCCAGGAATCTGTGCAGTGAGATACCCAGGAATCTGTGCGGTGACGACCGCACAGAACAGAGGAGCTCTGGACTGCTTCAGCTGCATGCAGAATCAATGAGGACTGAGGGGTGAGCTCTCGCGGTGATTTCACTGCTGCGCGGGCTTCGTTCGGGAAACGGGTAGGTGTGGAAATGGTCGCTGGCTGGATACATGTGGATTATACTGCTGGACACATTTTTTACAGCAGGTAGGTGTGTGAAGGCTTCATGACATGGATTATACTGCTGGACAAAGGCTTCGGGTAGGTGTGGAAACGGTCGCTGGCTGGATTATACTGCTGGACACATTTTTTACAGCAGGTGTGTGTGTGTGTGTGTGTGTGTGTGTGTATATGTGTGTGTCTGTGTCTGTGTGTAAAATGCCCCAGTTGCTATATACTGGTGGCTAGAGAGAACAAATGATGGTGGGTAGAGATACTCAGGCTTGAACCCTGCACCTTGAATGCAGGTGGCAAGAACCTGAATTCCCTATCCACCACCATTTCTAAAAAAATTTGCAGATTCTTGCCTCATCTGTGGTTTTCCTTGCAAAGTCTGTAGTGCAGTGGTGCACTGGTAGCATTGCTGCCTGACAGCTACAGGTTCTCTGGTTTGATTCTTGGCTGGGGTACCATCTGTGTGGAGTCCGCATGTCCTCCCATCTTACAAAGATGTGTCTGGAGTTTTTCCCTGCTCTGCTGAAAATTATCTTTTATTCCAAGTCAGACTAGTTTCCTGGTTAAATGTTTAAAAAATAACAGGCATTTGAATTTCAGACTTCATATTCTTCAGAAAGTACATGGTAACACAAAACCATTTATTCTAGCAGTTGTCTAAGTTTATAACATGGATATTTGAAATTTGTCCCTATTTTTGGGACTGTATTCCTCCATTACTGGCTTCGTTCAGGTATTTTGTGCTAAGGTTGAGAGCTATCTATGGTGAGAACTGAATTCACTGAATATGTTTGGGGGCTGTATTCCCCCATTATTGGCTTTGTTCAGGTGTTTTGTGCTAAGAGGTTGACAGCTATGGTGAGAACTGAATTCACTAAATGGTAGCCATTTAAGTTTGTCTTCCTCTCTTTCACAAAACAGCTGATTTGGCATAGTGGTATGTTTCTCTGACTGTTTTGCACAGGGTCACCTGGGTTAAAGACGACGTGGCAGTGAAATGTATGGTGGTAACACAGCATTTTATTCTAGCAACTTTCCAACATTATACAAGCAATGTTTAAAATGTGTCCCTGGTTTTTTGGGTTTTGTCCCCCCCCCCAAATAAATTTAGGCTTTTTCCAGATTTCTTGTGCTGCAAAGTTCAGAGATACAACTGCGTGTCGAGTAGATTTTACAAGGAGCTGAGAGCTGCAGGGGAACAAAACTTTAGTGCTGCTTATTCTGAGTCTGCTTGCATTGTTAATAGAACAACAGGTAGTGTACTTGCTTTTGATGCAGAAGGTTGTGGGTTCTACTCCCACAGTAATTAGATGCATTGCTGATACTGTACTGTGTTGTAAAGGGGGTGGATGCTGCAGTCGTTTTTGGCGTAGATGGCTAGAGTAGTAACTATGAACCTGTTATCAGTTTGCCATACAGTCCCTATTGCGATATTACTAGCTTATTTTTTTTAATGCATGCAACATAGGCAATTTATTCCTCAAGGGCAACAGACACTTTATTTGTAGATGAAGAAACAATGACATATAAAGTTGTTTGCTAGCAGCAACCTCTTCATTATTACAGATTCCTTTAATGTGGAAAAAATTATTATTTAGATGACTTTTACTACTTCAGAGGTTGTGCATATTTACTGATACTGGTGGACTGTAGAAGGTTGAGTAGACTTTTATGATGGGCATGTTCTGAATTGTTTAGTTTTGTCATTGGTGCATGCATTTTGTTTTATTGTTTACTGGAAAAATGTTCAAAACAATAAATTTTAAAATGCCCTCTAACAACTGTACTGTATTGTACAAGGAATACAATTTAATACAATCGGGAAGGTGTATCAAAGAGCATGTGTATGTTTCGTGTTCAAGGGGCCTATGATTTGAAAACAGCCCAAAAGTAATCTTTATCTGCCACTGGCAAAATGTATTTTCTTTGAATGTGGGTTTCAATGCTGTTTCAATGCATGTGAGTTTCATGGGCAGAGAAGTTTTAATGCTAAGTCTGTTTTCATTGTGAGACTGCATTGCTTTGTTTAGCAGATATCTATTGGGGTTTGTGCTGTAAAAATGCAAAATAAAACTTTCAGATGAAATCCAAATCATTGCAGAAGTAAAGCAGTATGCACATTACAGTGTTTATGGTAAATGGGGCAAAATAATCAAGGAATGGGACACTGGAATGGTTGCAGGGGGGAGGCTCCAATCCACCATGATTTTGAGAGGGGAAGGGCAGCAAACTCAGACAGCCCTGGTTAAACTATACCTCTCAGCTGTCCATATTTTTGCAGAATGAATATATATTTGCTTCTTATTTTTGGTTTGTTCCTCATAAAATTTGTGGTTTTCTGGCAAATCATTTAGGAATGAAGTCATTAAATGACAGACATTGAGTTTTACGTCATAACCTTCAGAAAAATGCATAAAAGCAAGACCTGTTATTCTATCAACTGTCTTAAGTTTGTACAAGAGCAATTTTTAGTAGTTTTTGTATGTTCCCCCAATATATTTGGCCTTGTCCAGATTTCCTGCATTAACAGGTTGAGAGGTGCGTGCAAATAAATTGCTTTATAGAATTAGGCATATCCAAACCTCTGAACTGTTCCCGATTTTGGCTCAAAATGTTGCTCTTCCCCTAATAATCCCTCTGCAAAATGGCAATTTTGGAAGAAATCATGGAGGGTTTACAATTAATAAATAACTGTAATAATAAGGTATAGATTACTTTTATTTCAGAAATGCATGTAGATTCTTTTATTTTGTCAGCTGCCCAAGTTAGCAGTACTAATATTAAAAAGTGCCCCTTCTTTGACAGGTTCCCAGCTGTATTGTGTGGTTATTTTATATTTTTGCATCACATTTCTGGTCCATTTTTCATAAAATTCTGTTTTTTTGGCAAATTAGTGGCAAATCATTAAATACTGAAGTTAGAAAATAATGAAAGACATTTGAGTTTCAGATTTTGTACCTTTCATAAAATTCATACTAATGCAAGACCTACTATTCTATTATCTTTCTAAGTTTATAAGAGCAATATTTTAAAATTGTCCTTATTTTTGGGCCTTTGTCCCACTTCTATGTATGGCTTTGTCCAGATTTTTTTCTCTGAGGTTGAGAGGTATGGCAAATGTGTCAGGGCCATCGCAGTCAGCCAGAGACAGTTCAAATTGTGACAAACTTGTTGCACCCCACTCCCCCATGCAGTGACTCTGGATGTGTCCAAGCAAGGCAAGACGCAGTTATGCAGAGTAAATGTGCAGACTATCCCCCCCCATCCAAGGTAAACACAAGTACTACAGTGGCTTTTCATCTGTCATTGATTTTGCAGAATGTTCTGGTTTCTGTCATATTTTTATACTGTTGATTTATGCTTATTATTATTTAGAAAGTGCCTTTTGCTCTGTGTTTAAGTAGCAGTGCTTTAATGACCATCAGGTAAGCCTGTCTGATATTGTAAGATGCAAGTAAGTTTTAATAAGCAGTATTGCCAACAGTGAAAGCCTTTCTGTTGTTGCCATGCAGAGAATACTTACATAACTAGATAACGTATAAGCCTTGGGTATTGAAATGCATATGACAGTATTTGTAATAAAGGACAGGATTACATTATGTTAAGCTCATTACAGGTTTTACCTGCAAACTAAACATAATCCCAATCTATCATGTGTGGTCCATATCCTGTGCAGTAATCCTTTAAGCAATATATGTTGAGCTTGTTTCTTGTTTGCGTTTCATTTTTTACTTTGATTATGTTTTCCCCATGAAAGAAGTAGATAGTCTTTTTTGGATAAGAAACATTTTTACAAGTGGGGGTATCACAGAGATTACTACTTTCAGCATGTTACTTGGTACTTTAATAAAGCTGAATATAAATTATAATTAGACCTGGAGTGCAAGGAGAAGTGATTTGAGTTGAGTGCTGCTTGTTTTTCTTATACTTGATTTTGACTGGCATTCCAGTAATGTATTTAAAAAGTAATTTATTTTTTCATGCCTATGTTTCCATCTAGATATTAAGTAAGCTGTCATGCAGCCAATGAATTGAAATAGTTTTTTTTCTTCTACACTTCATTTTGTCTTGATTGGACTCTCATAATGATGGTTTGGCACCCAGGGCAGCGTATTTAATTAAAGTTACAGTTTTTGTGGTTTTGAGCATAGCTCCTCTCCTTTCTAGTCGGCCACATCCGTTCCCATTGACCCCACCCATTCAGCTGTCTCCTGCAGCCCCCCTTTGATTTGAATTCACCAGCCGCCACTGGATCCCTCATAAAATCCTTCAAAGCTAGTTACGAAAACAAAATCACCACTGATTCTAAAGACAACCACAAAGCATTCTATAGCTATGTCAAGAATCTCAATGGCAACACTCCGATCTGCTCTGAGTTACAACACAATGGCACTAAATATACAGAACCAACTGATATTGCCAACATCCTGGCAGATAGGTTCAATGCTAACTTTACCCCTCTCTTATTCCTAAATTTACCCCGGCTCTCATCCCCTAAAAGGTCCATCTCTGTACTGGAAGAATGCAAAGTTTCTGTAATCACGACTGCACAGGTAAAAAACACACTCTCCAAAGCCAAGAACACAGCATCCATGGGACCTGACAACATCCCAGGCTGCGTTCTACACGAACTACAGAACAAACTGGCACCCCACATAAGTACCATTTTCAATCATAGCCTCACCTCAGGCTTTGTGCCCACTGAATGGCGCACAGCAACAGTTATCCCACTCTACAAAGGGGCAGCCACCACGGACCCCAGGAACTACCGCCCCATTAGCCTGACGAGCCTGGTCTGCAAGGCTATGGAACGTATCAGCATGGAACTTATAAACAATGACATTGGTAATCTCCAAACTCTGGACTCTACCCAGTTCAGGTTTGTAAAAAGCAGATCATGTCTCCTAAACCTGATAGACTTCTTTGAAGCAGTCACCAAAGCCGTAGATGAGGGTAAGGTGGTTCACACAGCCTATCTAGATCTTGCCAAGGCTTTCGACACCATCCCCCACTTTGGAATTACAGATAAACTCACTAAACTAGGTATAAATCCCTCTGTCACAAGATGGGTTGCCAACTGGCTCACTGACAGAACCCACACTGTGAAAGTAGCAGACTTCAAATCCAACTTCAGACCAGTGACAAATGGAGTACCACAGGGTTCAGTCCTGGGCCCTCTCCTGTTTGGTATCTACTTTTCTGAAGTACAGGCTAACACAGAAGGTCTTTAGCTAACAAAGTTCGTAGATGACTGCAAACTCGGAGCCATAATCAAAACTCCTAACAATGTGGACATCCTACAAAAGGGCCTCATTGAGACAAATGCCTGGTGTCAAAGCCATGGCCTCAAGCGCAATACCAAAAGTGCATTGTCATCCCTTTTGGTAAAAACTCTATACCCATGAAGTACCACATAGGCGGTAGTCTACTTAACACTGAAAGTGTGATAAGAGACCTTGGGACACAGGTGGACAGTAGTCTCTCCTTTGATAATCACATCACCACAGTAGTCAAGAAATCCTTCTACATACCATCAGAAAAGGTTTCTCATCCAGGAAAAAAGAGGTCATTGTTCCCTTCTACTCATCACTCATTAGACCCATTATAGAGTACAACACCCTGTTTGGTATGTACCTCACAAGACATCTACAACAAATTTAAAGGCTGCAGAAATAGCTCACAAAGAGGATTACCAGCCTCAAACAGATGCCCTACTCAGACTCTCTCAAAAAACTCCAGCTTTACTCTGTCACATATCGCCTACTCAGAGGCGATCTCTGCCTAACATACAAAGCTATGTCAAACCCAGAGCTGTTGGACATGCTCCACTTAAAGAAGTCCCAATCCCTTCAAGCTACATGCTCTAGGGACCTAAACCTTGTCACCACAATAAACTGTAGGGATAGATTCCTGTCTGTCCTGACTTCCCATACTCTGGAACAAACTACCTATCTGTATCAAACAAAGCTCCTCATTAGCACTCTTCAAGAAAAATCTTGATGATTGGATGGGAGATAGAAAATTCACCCCGGGGATCACTTCTGTGGCTCTGCTCGACAGGGGCACAGGAAAATAATTTTCTTGGGTTGCGAAAGCCAGGGTACCGTTTGGCTAGGCTTATATAGGCCGTAGGGCCAATAACCTAGTACCTACCTATGGACCTATGAATGGCAGTTATTTGGCATACTAATCAAAAATTTCCAGAAAGGAGGCAGAGTGTTGGTCTGACAAGATCTCCATGGTATTCTGCTGCAAGATATCATTCTGTTTTAAGAGTGCAGTGTTACTGCTGTCTTCCCAAAATCCTTTTACTCAGGAGCATATGTTGGTCTTTACCATGTTTGAGCACTGCTTAGATTTCCTCCATTGAGTAGGTGAATTGTGGTCTGTTCAGGCTAAGTTTGCTGAAGTTAGACGCAGTGCTGCTGTAGTTGTGCTTGTCATCTGGGAGTGAAAATGTTTCATTCCTTCCCCCTACATTTTTTATAAAGAGAATAAGCTGGAATTTATTTCAGGAATCTGCGGTAAAGTTTTCATACTTTCCAGCTGATGAACATCTCCATGATCAAAACTCTGATCACAAGATCTGATCTCATAACAATTAATGATGAATCATTTTCTTCACAACTGCCTACTACAATGGTCTCTACCTTTAGCTCTATGTAATTAACATTGATTTCTTCCAGTGCGTGTAGAACTTTGCAGTTGACATTTTAGTTATATCACTTTCATATGATCTGCACTGGTTTCCAGTGATGTAGAGATAAGTGTTTAAGATTTTAGAGCTTGGTTCCATAACCCTTTGTGATGAGAGTACCGTCTTCTTTACTGAGATGATACCCTGTCTTCCAGTCTGCTCACTTTTTACTATCAATGATTCCTAGAATACACCTGGAAATATCTGGTAAGTAATATTTCAACTTTATGTTGCCTTTCATGTGGAATTCCCTAAATGTGGGCCTGCATAATCTGTAGCCTTTTCTTGGAGGTCCCTGAAATACAACCTCTATAGACAAGTTTCCCTGAATCCTCAATGAAGGTTTATTTTGTCTGTGTGTGTGTGTGTCTATATATATATATATATATATATATATATATATATATATATATAATATGTAATGTGTGTGTGTGTGTATATATATATATATATATGGGTTCCTATTAGATTGTTGAAACTCTGTTTACTTGACTACGCAGTCATCGACACATATTGTGCAAAATACGTAATCGTCGAATGTGCAAAACCGCGAAATTCGAAATGTCAAAGTGTTTTGATTGGCCCGTCTACGGTATAGCTCCCTAAGGTAAGTGCGCGATAGTTAAGGACCTTAGGGTTAGGGTGCGGGTTAAGGTAATTGCATAGATAGGTAATGTGTGTAAGATTTAGTGTAGTGTTAGAAGTAGGGTTTTGTTAAATGTATTTATGTGTATTATTTATCTTGTTTGGGTATATCTCAGTAGGTGAATGGACGGCAGCAACAGCCATTCTTCTTCATAAGGGTGGACCATCAACTGACCTAAGAGACTGCAGACCTATCAGTCTAACAAATCTAATTTGGAAAGCTGTGGAACTACTTATCATGAAAATGATCAACAAGGACATTGGCAACCTACAGACACTGGACAATTTTGGCTTTTTTAAGGCAAGGTTTTGTCTGCTCAATCTGGTAGACTTCGAGAGGGGGTCACCACTGCTATAAATAAGGAGAAAATAGTGCACACCACCTACCTTGACATGGCCAAGGTGTTTGATACAATACCCCCACACAGATTCTGTTGGCAAACTCTCAGAACTAAGCAAAATTCCCTACATAACTTGCTACATTGATGGCTGGCTCAGAGATAGGACACAAGAAGTCAGGATCTGTGAGATCACTTCCACCAGGAGACCGGGCACCAGTGGAGTACCCCAGGGCTCCGTGCTGGGCCTGTTCATGTTTGGCATCTACTTCTTAGAAGTCAAGGTTAATGTTAAAGGCCTGTGGCTCAACAAGTTTGCAGATGACTGTAAATTGGGAGCTATTATAGATTCCCCCATGACACCAACATTCTAAAAGAGAGTCTAACACAAATAAATGACTGGAGCCAAAGCTACGGATTAAAATTCAACAGAAAGAAATACATTTTAGTGCCATTTGGGAAAATTGTCCACACAAGCTAATTAGTCCATCAGAAAAACACCCCTAAGAATTGACCCAATAGTTAGGGATCTTGGAACATATATAGACAGTAATCTGTCCTTCGACCAACACATAGCCACGACAGTAAGAAAATCATTCTATGTCTCCTAATTCATAAGCAATAGTACGAGATCCAGGTCCAAGGAAGTTATAGTACCCATCTACTCAGCCCTTATCAGACCTGTCATTGAGTAAAGTGCTTCCTTTCACATGTATTTAACCATACACTTGCAACAGCTGGAATGGCTTCAAAGGTTCCTCACCAGGAGAATCCAGGGTATGAATATCCTGTCTCTAAACAGATCGCATTAAGGCCGTATCTATATACTCAGTCTCCTACAAGTTACTGAGAGGTGATCTATGCCTGGCATATTAGGTATCCTCAGATCCAGCTGTGATGGATCTTTTTTACATCTGCAAAACAAACAGCACTGGGATCCAAGGACCTGAACTTTTCCTGTGACATAAGAAGAACATGCTGGAGAGCACAATGTGTGTCTCACGGGGATCCCTCACTGTGGAATAAACTCCCCATCTATGTGAAGCAGAGTTCATCCCTGACCTTATTCAAAGGAACTCTTGATCATTGGATGGGAAATTGCAGATTCACCCACAGTCTCGCTCCCGTGTCTCTGATGGGCAGAGGTTGACAGTAAGTGAATTAATCCCCAACTAACATACTCCCCACCACAAATGTTAGCTACCTCCTTACTAACATATCCCACAGAATAGGTGTCCAAGGAACTCTGGAAAAAATTGGGTTGGGTTGCATGGCTAGGCTGTGTAAAGACTCTGGTGGTAGTTAGCCTAGTATAAACCTATGAACCTATAAGATGGCAAAGCTGTATTAATCAGACCTTAAGTAACTTATGATGATTAAATTAAAAGTAGCTGCAGAAAGGAGGTTTGACTTAACCCTTCTGCTCCATCTTAGTAATACATGCTAGCCATAATCCTTGTCCCTGGCAATAATGTGCATCTTACCTAAATAAAGCCCTTCTCATAACTCCATAGCTACACAAGACAGCTCAGACATTAACTAAATGCGTGTGCACACACAAAAACGTACACAGACACACAACGTCTACACCTTATCTAACCACCCTAACCCAAAAGCATTCACCCTTTTCCCCTAATAGTGCATAAGGATGTAAACTTACCTGTCACAATAATGACAGGCATGCTGAAAAGGTTCTGTGCTGCACCCTTGCTTGGGGTGTTCTAGTCCGAATACACAACTTTGCAGCGGTATCTCCCTTGCTGAAGTAGAATGGACTTTCTAAAATAATCCAAGTTAAGCAAAGGCTGTTGTATCATAAAATGTTGAATTCAGAAAAGAACACAATTACACTTTTGGAATTCAGTTAAGATAGAAATATGTTCTTGGAAACTGGTTAAGATTATAGTTTAGTTAAAACTTTTTTACAAGTAGGCTTTCCAAGATGATTGCACACTGATCGCAGCTTAATTTCAGCTGTCCCAGTGTGAAAAAGAAACTGAAACACAAAGGCCAGGAACTCTTGCACTTCTAGTCAAATCAGTTACTTACTAGTAAGTACACTGCCTGGATGCCAGCAAAGAAGAAGCTAAGAGAACCTGAAAGAAAATCAACCAGAAAATGTGGAGAGAGAACACTGAGTAGTAAGAATCTTGCAGCTGTTCAGTAATTAGCAGTTCAAGCTCCGGCTTTGGTGTAAGGAAAAATGTAACTATCAGTGAAACTATTTCTGTTGCCAACAGCATTTCTGTGAAACTTTTCACAATATAAATTGCATATTTTAGAGTATTTTTCATTGCTGTTATATCTGATGAAGTTGCTAAAGTAAACAGTTGCCTTTTTTCTTCTCTTTCTTTCATTAAAGTTCAAAAAGAGAAGAAAGGCTAGGCAAAAGCATATTTAAGTTAATAGGCTGTAATCTTGGGTTGCTGAGGTGGGGGATAGGGTGCAGAAGTACACACGTTATAATATATGTAGAGCTGATATGTTTTCTCTTACTTTTGCATATGTGAATGCCTAGCTTAAGACTCTTGCCGTAGTCTAATAAGTTTTAAGTGGAAACAAGTAAATATGAAAACACTGAATATAATGAAACTTTTCCTTTAGCAGTAAATATTTCAGCTGGTCTTTCAGGCTGCAGCAGAGGAAAAAAAGTGTTTTTCTTTTCTTTCGTTTCCATGGAGACAAGCTGATAGTAGGGTAATAAAAAGCCAGAACAAAGGATCTGATGATGTTCTTTTCATAATTCCTCAACATATTAGTTATGGATCCAACTTGGCTGCATATCTCAGACTTATGGATCCAACTCTCAAGCTCCTCCCTCTACCAATAATGCCCCAGACAGCCTACAATACCTAAGATCTTGTTTGCTACCACCTTGCATGGACATGGATCCTCTCTCAGAAGCCTTTTTCAGTCATTCAGAGTATTTGTGATTAAATATTACTAAGGAATAACTTATCTTCCAAACCTTATCTGTTATCCTCCCTTTTTCTTTCTGACAATATTTCAGGTTTTGCTGTATATTAGTCCTTTTACTACCTTTTCTGGCACTCTTGTTGTGTACCATTGTTGGTAGTAGTTCTTTCCTTTACTACTTCTTTTTCCTACCCTTTTAGGGTAATAATCCTACCATTGTTGGTAGTTTACTACTAAAAATAATCTTGTTATCTTTTCTTTTTTCTCCCTATTTAGTTATAGCTGAGCAGCCAACAGGTTTTAAAAAATGTACTTCCTGTGGGCCCAAAATTCCAAATGGTGATGCCCACAGGCAGTGGTTTTATTGCCTAGCAGCAGCACACCTGAAATTATTCTGTTTGTGCTGCCTTTAATTCTAGAGCTATTGCAGACAGAAGGATCACATTGTTTCTTAAGGGGCTGCTGCCTCCATCTTCATCTTCTTTGTCCGGGGCTCAACCCCCAAGTAAGCATTCAAAAACTCCTTCGAAGTCTAGAAATAGATTCTCTACTCGATCTCCAAAGACTCCTTCTGCCACCACTACTTCAGAGCCTGCACAGAAAATCTGAAGATCTTCAGATCTTAAAAGGAAACCATCGGATCCTAAACCCTTGGATCCGATTGTTATACCAGATAACAGCTCTCAGATCCAAAAGCCTCGGATCTGACTTCCAGTTGTTCAAAGTCTCCTCAAACTCATTCATTTCACAATTGATCTGGTGTCGCCTTGGCTCCACTCCCCTTTTTTTCAAACTATACCACGGAAACACTTGTGGCCACAGTCCACTACTTTGTCTGTTAGATCCTCCAGAAGTCTTTCCGAGGCTGACGTTGATAGGCTGGAGAGGAAGTTCCTCAAAGCTCAGATTCAGATGAAGGTTATACCGTCTCCATCTTCCATCAGATCTGTGATCCTCCCCTCCATTTCCCATGTAGCAATATCTCATTCTCTGATCTGTCCCATGGCTTTGGAGCCCTTGGATCCGAGAGTCCCAAGAGAGTCAGTGTCAGACCCAAAGACGGTTAGGTCTTTAACTCCAACAGTTTTCCTGATTTTCTGCTCCTATCCCTCCTGGTTGGGATGAGTCCCTCAGCTGAATCATGGGCTTGGCTGCTTCAGAAGTTTTGGTTCCAGGGGTACCAGTTATGCTTTCTCCTATTCCATCTGCCATTGAGGTAGTGGAGAGGGATTTCTGTCATTCAAGAGATCTGATTTTTGTTTCTTCCTTGGATCCTATACCTGTTCCCCCAGAGGGTCTGAGCTCTCATCCCATCAGACCTACTCCACAGGGAAAGCTGTTGTCAACTAGCATCCAGTTTCCTTAGAGGAACTTCTCCACTGTTTAGACACCTCCCCAGAGCATCCAACTGAGATGGTTCTCTATAAGAGAATGTGTGAAAGGATGCACATAGATTCCCCCATGGAATCTGTCACAGCGGATATTGACTTTGAAGAAGGGGGAAGGGTCCTCAGATCTCTAGCTGATGTCTCATTTGGAGACATTCTAAGGATTCTTAAGCAGAAAGGTGGATGTTCCTCAGATACTTCGTCCCCAGAGTCGTCAGTGTTTTTGAAAGCTTTTGGTTTTGGCCCATCTACATCTTGGGTGATTTCCCCCAGCTGATGAGCTTATCAAACTAGTCTCTCGCCAGGTATGGAAGGAACAAGACTCTGTCAAACCAATTCCCTATCATCCAGACAGACCCCATTAGAGCATAGGAGTCCCTGTCAATGCTATGCTTGTGGTGGCAGCCACAGAAAAAGGGCAAGCTGAGCAGAGCACTCTGTCCATCCCCTTTATAGGGAGTTGAGGCCATTAGACCAGTTTGGAAAGTGCATATTTGCTTCAGTGACCTTTCCTTTGAGTCCCTAAATTATTTAGTGCACTTTACAAGGCTGCAGACCTATTTGACCAAGGAGCTCTCCAAATCCTTCTCTGAGTCCATCTCTGTGGAGGACTATAAAAAGCCATCCTCACAGCTGGCCACTCTACTATCCATTTCCAGTGCATCCATAAGGTTACTATCTCATAATGCAGAAGGTGACTCATGGTCTGCCAGTTTAAGCATTGCCATACAGAAACATGCCTGGATGTGGCTAATGTGTTTGCAGAGCCTTTCAAGTCTTCTTTTATCAATGCTCCTTTTGATGGAATGTCCTTGTTTCGCCCTTCTGTTAAAGAAATGCTCTCCCTCAGTGAACAGGAGGGAAAGACCTGTCTGCCATAGGGATTTGTTTTTCTACCTCTCAACAATCCTTTTACCAGAAACAAAGAGGGTGCAAGAAAATGTGATTCCAGAAATCAGAGGTTTCTTTGTAGGACTCATGTGGGGATAACTCTTCCAGGGGCAGAGCGGGGAGGGAGTTCAAATGGAAGACACCATCCTCAAAGCAGAGGAGGCTTACAAAGTCTGGGTTTCTGAGATTCCTTTCCAGATAGACCCTTTCAGCTCTCCTGAAGGGCTGCCCGACTGCTCACCTTTGGAGGCAGTTGGGAGTGCTTTTCCTTACACTGAGAAACCTAGGCTTGTATAACAAAAGAGTCTTGGGTGCTAAAAATAATATCCAGAAGTTATTTCATACCATTTTTCCAGATTCTACCAACCAAAAGAAGAAAGCCTACCAGTGTCCCACCCAGTCAGAGAAAACCTGCAGCTTAAGAGATTCAAAAGCTGCTGGTCAAAAGAGTTGTCCAGGAGGTTGCAACAGACCAAAGAGGATTCGGAACTTACTCAAGGTTCTTTTTAGTGCTAAAGAAGACAGGGGACTTGAGACTAATTTTGAATCTTAGCAACTTGAACCAATTTGTGAAGAAGTCAAATTTGGAAATGGTCACAATTTAGTCCATCCTGCCTTTCTTGCGCAAGGATGATTGTATGTGCTGAATCAATCTTCAAGACATGTACAGTCACATCAAGATGAACAGATGCTCCTGAAGATATCTGAGATTTTGGTTGGGAGCCAGTAACTATCAGTTCAGAGCTCTGTCCTTCGGCTTCACCACAGCCGCCAGGGTGTTTACCAAGTGTATGGCAGTGGCAGCAGCTCACCTGAGATTGCTGGGATTCCAAGTATTTCCATATTTAGATGACTGGCTCCTCATATCCCCAACCAGTCATCCCTTAGAACAGTCCAGGGACCATTTGCTCCAAATTTGTCAAACACTAGATATTACAGTCAACATCTCCAGATCCAAACTACAACCAATATGTCGCTCATTCATTACTAATGCATAAAACAAGAAGGCTTGGGGTTTCGTTCAGATGCTTTAATATATACAAACACATCAGGATAGATAGCAGTATCATTAAATACAAACAAACTAGTTAAACAGAGCTTACATACATACATGCTTACATCTCAACAGATAACTACAAAATGGCAGTCAGGCTTGCACGTGATCAGTATTTATACACTTGTGCAAGCCCTTGGATTGCTTCTTAAAGGTATATACACACAAATTGATCTACATAGAACAAAGCATGGAATTCATTAGTGCCTAGAGGAACACAGTAAGTCAGATTGCCACTCTACCTACATATCATATAAATACAATCACGTTCCAGGTACAGCAAATTCTTCTTCATCAAGTCTTGTCCTTCAGGTTCTAGGTTTGATGGCAGCTGCTGTAGTCTTAGTTCATTTGGCAGATTTTTATATGTGTGTTCTCCAATGGACTCTAGCTGTTGAGGAGTCTATTCTGCAACATCCTCTATCCTTTCCAGTCAAGCTTACTTGGGAGTGCAGAATGAATGAATGCTCCTCCATTAACTCTGTTTTGAAATTGAGACATTTGGAGGTATAATTTTCAAGTGTTTTGATATAAATGCATATATTTTTAGTATTTATCTAATATATGCTTCAGTATATATACATGAATACATTTTTATGTACATACATATATAAAAATAGAGTTTTTTATGGAAACTTGTTTATCAAGAATTTTCAATTGTTGATAGGGTGCAATGAAGTAATTAGTGACATCAGAGATTTTATTTCATTTTATTGGTTGGAGGTAACCTAATTGGTGTATTTAAAGTGTGCATTATATTTGATTTTTAGTTCTGAGGAAATTTTAACATAAAGACAAAAGCGCTTAACTTTGAAATAAATTACAGTTTGGAATTCAAATTTTGTGGGCGGTTTTTCTGGAAGACCTTGAATAATTTGGTTCCTGCAGCTTCACACAGGTTTTCATGGGGTGTGTTTATATTTTCCTGGTACCAGTACGTGGTTTGGAATACATGCAGAAAAAATGTTTTGGAGGAGGAATGAGTTTATGAAAAGGCAGGAAATTAACAGTTTATATAGTATAGAATGATATATGTAATGTATTATGTTTGTAAATGTGAACTTGTTAATATGGTTTGATTACTTTTTTTATAAATGTAATTTTGCCTGTGCCACAAGTGATCATTCAATAAAGATATTTTAAACAAAATGTTCTTAAAATTAGATCTTTGGAGAGGATGTCCTCCTTATTTTCAAAAGACATCTGGCATGGGTATCTTGTGTAGTATGATGCCCTTTGAGTTAATAAGCTCATGTTTGGAAGCTAAATCAGTATTGTTAGGGTTATATCGCTGTCATAGCTAGATTATGGAATCATGTTGGTTATGAATCAATCAGGTGCCAAGCTGAGAACCTTGTTGTGCCTTCAGAATAGCCACTGCATACCAATGTCTGCCTGTCATGACTCATATTCACTAATTTAGGTTATCATTTCAGTGTCTACCTAGGCAGGTGGTGTTATAAACTGTTGAAATGGTAAAGCCTAGTATAAGGTCATGAATAATTCCAGCAGTAACCGTGTTGCTGTACTTCAGACATGGTTTGGAAAAACAGCAGATTTCCCTAATTATTTTTTTACCTTAGTCTGTTCCGTTCTCTGGAAAAATAAGAGGGTTTCAGACCACAATGCTGTGATGCTGATCTAAAAGCCTTTCTAAAACTCTTGAGTTAATGCCTGGCGTGAAATGAAGACTAGGAACCCATTCAAGTGCAGAGAGAAAATTTCATGTCGTCCATGTAAGCATGGATAGTGAAAATAAAAGCCCAGCTTATGAATGCTAATTAAACAAGGGCTTTAGGTGACCCTAGACTGCCCCAACATAAGTCAAAATCTGACTCTTCTCAGTCCATTGTGACTGAATTATTTAAAAATGCATTCTTTTCTGTTCCACTAATTCTAACCCCAAACTGGTTTATCATGGCAAAAACCATAAAAAGAACTATTATGATTACTAAGATAGCTCATGAACTGAGGTTAGCAACTAAAGCTAAGGTTGCTAAGGACAATTACAAATCGCTGTTTAGTTACGTTAGTAAAGTAAGAAAAAACAGCCAACATTGCTAAGAAAGTTCAAGATGGCACCACCTCCTCTGACCTGGTAGACTCTGCCAATATGCTAGCTAACAAATTCAGTGCCAACTTCACCCCTGAAATGAATGTTCAAAGCCCACTTACTCTGGAAACCCTCAGACCATCCAAGATCATGCACTAAAGGTGCTCCCAAAGACTAAAAGTATTTCCCTCATGGGACCTGATAATATCCTTGGTAGTTTAAAACACCACGAAAGCCAAAAATCCAAACAAAACCAAAAATCTGGAAGGAGAACCAAATAAGGCACTGATGTTAACAGAAATAGCGTAGAAAAACACCTTTTATTACCGCTTTCGTCCAAAAGACTTCATCAGTAATAAAAGGTGTTTTTCTACTCTATTTCTGTTAACATCAGTGCCTTATTTGGTTCTCCTTCCAGATTTTTGGTTTTATCCTTGGTAGTTTATTAAACCGTACCGAGGAAGCCATGGCAGAGCGACTTCGTAAACTGTTTAGAGTTTAGCAACTGATTTTGTCCCTTAAGTTTAGCGCACAGCAGCAGTGATGTCACTCCACAAGAGTGCCCCACTACTGACACTGGGAATTATAGGCCCATTAGTCTGTCAAGTCTTGTATGCAAAGTCATAGAGTGTATTATAACTGACCTAATTAACCATGATATTAAAAATCTCATCAGGCTAGACCTGCAGCAATCTGGCTTTGTTGAGGATAGATCCTGTTTAATTAATCTAATTACAGTTTTTGAAGGAAGAGCACAAGCTGCAAAACAGTGGCCGTGCTGTACACATGGCATACTTCAATCTGGCCAAGGCTTTTGACACCATGCCCCATGCTGGTGTAGTTAATAAGTTAAATTCATTAAAAATAGATTTCTTTGTGGAGAGATCCTTAGCAAATTGGCTAAGGGACAGAATGTATATGGTGCATGTAAGGAGTGCCTCATCAAAGAGGATGAAGGTAACCAGTATGTTTCACAAGGTTCAATGCTGGTACCCTTTTTGTTTGGCATTTACTTTTCTGACTCTCCAGACTACAAGCCAAAACTTCTGGCTAGCCAAGTTTGTAGATGACTGCAAATTGGGAGTCATTGTCATGTCACCCTCAGACACTGAAGCCCCTGAACAAGAGCTTACACTTGTAAATAACTAGTGTGCTAAAAACATACTTAAATTAAAAAGTGCAATATATTAGCATTTAGTAAACCATCCTTCCCTCCAGCTTATAACATAAACAATACCCCACTCCAAAATTAGAATATTGGTAGATACCTTGGTTGTTAACACCCTCTCATTTGATCATCATGCAGTAACGGTACTCAGGAATTCTTTCTGCGTAGTGCAGCTGATTGCCTTAGGGATATCTTCCAGAACCAGATAGGTCATTGTTCCCTTATAGTTGGCTTTGAATTGGCCAATTATTGAATATAATGCCCCCATTGAGATGTGCCTCACTAGACATATCAAACAACTTAATAGACCCCAGAGGTTATTAAGATGATTACTGGCTTAAAAAACCCTAAGCTACCAGAAAAGACTAGAAGCACTGTCCCTTAATTCTATGTCTTGTAGACTCCTAAGGGGAGATCTGTGCCTTGCCTTCTGAGCCATTAGGGACTGTGTGGTTCAGGATCTTTTGTATCTCCACATATTGAATAGTTCCACAAGTAACAGGCTAATGTATTTACATTTTCACCAGCAGATAAATAAAACAAGATGGAGAGAGAGAGAGGTTCTTTATACAGTCCCTCCACCACCTATGGAATAGACCCCTACTGCAAATTAAGCAGTGTGATGCATTAATTTCCTTCAAACTGGGACTGGACAGTTGTATAGATATTCACACACTCACCTTTGGCTTTACTGGCCTGATTCTTCTAGAAAAAAGGAGAGTCATTCTGGGGGCTGGGTACTGGCAGGGTGTAAAAGGTCACAAGATTAATTTGCATTGCATTTCTTATCAACCTGTGATCACTTATTTTATTTTATTTTACTTTGAATTTGTTAACTGGGGTTGAGCACTTATCCCATTGGAACTATTTCAGTCTCAACCTGGTGGTAAACACAATATATGCATGATATTATATACAAAGTGAAAGACAAATTGTAGTACATGCATCCATTATATATACAAAGTAAATATAAGAGTTAGTCTGAGGATATAAGACAATAGATACATAACATTATATACAGAGTGACTGGCAAAACACAGTATATACATGTATTATATTAAAGTGTATATCCAAACTGGCATGCTGAAAGAATTGCAATGAAAAGTAGAGTCAAAGCAAGCTGTGCAGAGGGAAGCAGGATAAGAAGAGGTTACGTTATGTGACCAGAGAGAAAGAGAGAGCATTTGCATTTTCCTAGACTCTTGCAATGTAATTTTAGTTCTGATCAGAAAATGGGGTAAGGGGAAGGATTTTTGTCCAGTAATAGACTGGTGAGCAAGATTCTGGATCCCAGCCCTTCTTTTGCTTTCAAAAAAAAAGTAGGAACATTAGATCTTATTTAGATGGGACAGTCAACATGGACATTATGGAGATAATTGGTACCTTTCCATCAGGGCCCCCTTTCTGTACCTTTTCCGAGTTTGTGAGCTGCCGAGATTTTTTTTCATCTGCCTCAGTACAGTTAAAAAATATTAACAGTAAGGTGTCTGGAAACCATGACAGTGAAAAGATTGTTTACAGAGCCAAGTGCTCCAAGTGTCAATTTTATGTAGGGAAGACTACTTCTAAGTTTAAAAGGAATATAGCCCAGCCCACATCTGAAATTAGAAATAGACCAAGTAAGAATCCACTTGCAAAGTACATCATTGAATCACTAGGTCATTCTTTTTTCACTTTTCACATTTTGGACATGATCAGAATGGTTCCAGTTCTTGGAAAGAATGAGCTGGAATGGCAAATTTGCTTTAATGCCTACAACCTGCCTGGACTTTTTATTTATTTTTATTTTTTATTTTATTTTATTTTTTATTTATTTATTTTTTTTGTTAACCGGGAAAGCCCGACTGGACACAGGTCCATTTTCAGAGGAGGCCCGGGGAGAAAAGCTCCATGATACAATACAATATTAGATTAAAACAGTACAAAGCAATTCTTAACATTTATAAGTAGTACAGAGGACCATTTACATGGCATGTGATAACTCTAGTAGAATATACAGTCAGTACTCTAGTAGAATATACAATTAGTACAAATAATACAAATATATATAATTTTTTTTTTTTGTAGAAATATTAGTAAATATAAAGTTGTATGTAATACATTTATGCTTTAGTATAACCGAGAAGTAAATAAATGCCCATAGTGGCATAAAGTAGGATAAAGGTATAGGTAGGATGAGAGTAAGATAAGCTCTGTTAGGTATTGTGTTAGTCTAGAAACGGATTAGAGTGTTTTTCAGGTAAGGGATATACTACAGAACAGTACAAGTGTTGGAATGTTTACTGCTGTTAGATTGATGAAATGTTAGGATGAATCTGTGGGATAGCATTCTGCTTATTCAATTAAATGCACCCTTCAGCTTAGGAAACTGGACCTGAAATTATTTTATTAATGGTTTTGACATGACATGTTTGTTCCTTTCATCACATTTCTTGGACATTTTTTATTCCTATATTTTTGATGGTTTTTGCTTGTTTTCTATTCAGCTACAACATATACATGCGCATAGTCATTGCATTTTTCCATACATTTTGTTTGTCTTGTCCCTTATTTTTAGTGTATGATTGAGTTTATGGATGCTCAGTTTTAACAGTGATCTGATGAAGCCCTGTAGATGAAAATGCTTTTTTTTTTGCTTTAGTACATTTATATCTATAGTTTTTATTTTTAATGTTTTTTTTTTATTTGTGATGTTTCATTATATTGCATCTTTTCCAAGGTACTGTAGTATGTGCTGTTTTCTTGATTCATTTATCTGTTATTACACACACACACACACACACACACACACTTTTTCTCTCTTTCCTTCACTTCAGCTCTCTGATTTTCTGTTTTGTTTCTTTTTAGCTTTTTCTTATCACTTTTCAAGGGATATTTTTGTCACCTTGGTGCTAAAATAGCCTTTAGTGAAGGAAGTTTGGTGATACCATGTTCCTGTCTGGAGACAGACTAGGAGTTAATTACTAGTTCTGTACTTCAGTTTATTTGAACTTTGTTCTGTTAGCTCTTTCTGTCTTACTTTTGTTTGGAGTATAAAACATTAATTGTCTTACATCAGGCTAAGTTTTAGTTGTTGGCTAGGCTCATTACTATATATGAGGTTGTCAGTTATTATTTATGCTTTGTGTTTTTATGTATATATTTGCTTTCAATCGGTTAAAGCTGTTATTGAAAAGATGGTCTGTTGAAGTCCAGTTGCTGGATGAAAGCGCTTATCATAAATTAAAGCTAAATTATTCCGGTGACTAAGCCTGTTTTAATTTGTTTCCTCAGTACTTTCATAGAAGAGGAATTAGCATCTGAAGTTTGGACAGTTTATTACTGGTGCTTAATATTGTAACTTTTAAGCTTTTTTATTTTTCATTTTTACAGATAGTAAGGAAGTGAAAAAGTCAGTCCTCTACATTAACACTTGGGACAGCTATCTCCTTGTACATCTGTTGTGGTTTTTGTACTTGTTCATCCTGTAACTTACTTTTTGTGGAACACAGGGTTCCTGGATGTGAGACTTATCAGAGCCATTGGTGATCTTTGTCATTTAAGATAAAAGGGAGAGATTACCATGGTTTTTGGAACCAAGGACTGAGAAAGTGTGGTCTGTGCACTGAAGCCTAGTTTGGGGGTTTGGAGGAGAAGTCCCGAGTTGTTAAGATTTCTAATGTTGTATGTTGTTACATCTTTAAGTAGTCTGGATGATAATATTGGGAGGTGTCTCATTCTTGATAAGTGTAAACCACTGACAGGTGAATAGAAAGTCAGCACATAGTTTAACAAGTAGCCACTTAGTTTTTTTCTGTGGTTTTGAAATGGTGGTCATTTCTTGAGGAAAGAATAATGAATCTGCATGTGGTATTTGAGATAGTTTGAATGGTGAATGCATTTCTTATATGGGCTGCAGTAGTCAGAAGGAGACCAAAGTCTAGTTGAGTCAGTAAGATACAGTTTGCTTATGGCATTTCTACATGGTAAGGAAAGAAAAGGAGAGATCTTCTTAACCTAGAATAGGAGAGAATTGACTTTTTGTGTATGTAGTCCAGCTGGAGATGGAAATTTAGGAAGTGGCCCAATCAAAGCCCTAAGTATTTGAATGTAGTGATGTTTTCAATAGCATTATTCAGGATTGTAGAGGTCTAAAGATAGAAGTGACGTTTTTTGCCTACTGCTGAAAGGCATTATTTTTCTTTTAGAGGATCAATATTTTTTTATCACAGACCCATTGCATAATGGTGTGAAAAATTAGCCTGACATTTGAGTTCAAGAGATGAGAGAGAGAGAGAGAGAGAGAGAATAGTTGGAGCAGAATACGACCTTGTCATCAATGTAGTTGGGCAGTACAACGGGACTTTGTTAATGTAGATATCTACAAGAGGATTGATGGAGAGCTTAATGAGTTAAAATTCACTGAGAAGCATTGGTTAGAGAGAGAGTTTTTGAAGCAGGGCAGTGTGTTATTGCTAATGCCTGTTTCAGTGAAATGATCTAAGAGAATCAAGTGGTCAACTAGATCAAACTAGTATGAACTATGAAAGGCTTTGGTGAGGTCAGTAAAAATTGCTCTAATAAGTTAGGCTTTTTTTAACAAGAGACATCTTTATTAAATTATCACTTATGACATAGGCAAGCATACATTTATATAAATGCAAACAAACCATATTGACATAAATTTATTTGCAAACATTATACGTCACAAACCATATTGACATAATTTTAGTTGCAAACATTATGCATCACTTGTAATTTAGCCAGTCATTGTCAGTCAAACATTACATTGCTCATTCAAATCTTGCCTTCTTTTAAAACTCATTCATTCTCTGCATGTATTGTTTCCACAATTCCCATTTTTTTCTATGTAATTTGCTCTTACCCTTTTCTAATGACCTCAAGTTCAATTTTTATCTCCGTTACTGTATTCATGACTTCTAGTCCAGTTGGTTTAGACTTTGATTTCCATTTTGTAGCAGTTGCTTTTGGGTAGCCACTATAATTAGACTCAGCAAGGCCTTACTATGTCTAGCCAATTCCAATCTGTATCATAGCTCAAAAAATAATTTCCTCAGTTACAACAATTTGCTCACCCAGTATCTCTGACAGAGTAGTCTGCAAGGAATCTTTAAAGTCTGCCAACTCATTACACACTCAGAAAATATGTTCCCAATTACCTCTTTCTTCTCATCACACCTCCAACATTTGCTTCTGGCTGAGGAAAAATTCTTTGAAGTCTACTTGGAGATATAAAAATGCTTATGTAAACATTTCCAAGCAAATATCCTAAAGCTTCTAGACTTTTTTGCATATTTGGGAGACATACATATATCCTCAATTGTTTATTTGTGAATTGCTTATCCAGTCTCTCTTCCTGATTCTCTCTAACCTCCTCTGATTGATTCTTATAGTTATCATGCAATATTTTATATGCTGTACTAATTATTCCTTTTTTAACAGCAGCTTCTTCTCTAGATTGTACTAAAAAGTGTACCAGTGCTGGTCTTTTGCCTAGGATCCCACTATTTATTTCTCTTTGCCTACACTCTGATATCAGTCCTTGATAGGGAAAGCAATCTCTAGACTGTAGTCCAAATAAATTCTTGGCCTCTTCCCATTCTATTACCTTTTCCTCTCTAATTATTTGCTTCCGATACCTTGGTTCATTTGCCAGTTTTCTCCAATATATTCCAGCCCCCTCTCGCCTATTGTCTGTATCCCAAATTGCAGTCATCCATATTGGCAGAATCTCCTTTCTTTATTACCATGTTAGCTTAGTTCTTAGAATGCTTTCTGATACTTTATGAATATAATATTCTATATGGTTGTTGTTATTCTCCTTAAGGATCTTCATCCAAAATAACAGTCTCTCCTTGTTTCTTGAAATTCCCCCCATTTCATCATCATCCCTTTCCATTTGAGTTATAGGTTTCTGCTTGTGCTGTGTATAGGAGCCTTAACTGTGCAGCTGTGAAATACCCCTCAAATTAGGTAATCCCAAACCGCATTCTTTTATTGGGAGAATTGGTTTATCCCACTTGACTCTCGTCATCTGCCCCTCTCAGATAAAATCCTACAGCTCTTTATTAATTACTATCCACAAATTCTCTTCTGGTTGATAAAAAATATGCCTGACCTTTGTATAAAACTAAAGGGACTAAAACATTTTAACTGCTTATATTTTGCTATCCATATCCATATAACAGAGCTTCCAATTTCTCAGCTTTTGTATTATCTTTTGTTTAGTCTCTTCCCACATATCCTTAGCTGCTACACCAGAATCCTTTTTAATCCATGTTCCGTACTATGTTTTATCATGTCCCCATAAATATGGACATCGCTGAACCAATTTGTGTGTGGGTACATAGTTTACAGCTATTGCCTATGATTTAGCTTCATTAATTTTGTATCCTGAAAAGACTTTAAAGTGTTTCAAAATATTCTACAACACTGAAATGGCCTTTTCTGGTTTTATCAGGTATAAAATAATATCTGCAAAGACAGCCAGCTTTTCTTGAGTTTCATACCAGTTATATCTTTGAATTTCTGAGCCCCTTATTTTCTTTGCCAGTGGTTTTAATATAAAGCAAATAAATAGGATATAGGCCATCCCTGCCTGGTTCCTCTGCTTAAACAGAAATTAGAGAGGAACCCACCCAGTTTAATTTTCACCTCCAGTCCCTCATATATCCCCCTAATCAACCATATCATTTTATCAGGGACAGATAATGCAAATGCTTCCATTGCCCTGCTCATAAACTCTCAGCATACTCTGTCAAATGCTTTCTCTGCATCAAGACTCACCAACAACAGTGGTATTTTCTTAAATTCTGCTTCCCTCTGCATCATCAATGTTCTGTTAATGTTGTCAAATGTTTGCCTCCCTCCACAAAACCACATTTTTTCATATCTACCAATTTTGACATCACCTTTGCCATTAATTTAGCTAGTACAGACATAAACAATTTATAATCATGGTTTAGGATTGAAATGGAATTGTATGGGTTTTTATGCTCTCTTTTTGTTGTTACAACCACCACCACTTTCTTCCAGGATGTTGGGGCTTCTCCTCCTCTTAAAATACTGTATAAACAAGACCATACAGATTTTTATCATTTTTACCCTCCTAGCTTCCAAACTTCCAGTGAAATACCATCTATTCCTGGGGACTTTCCTGTAGATTGGTTATATATCACCATCATCTCCTCCTATCCTAATTAATAGTAATTGAGCCTCATCTACTTCTAACCTTGGCATATTTAATTCTTCCATGAATATTTATATTTGTACCTTTTTTTTTATTTTCATATTTCTCTGCTTTGTAAAGACTTTTATAAAATTTCTGAAATATTTCTAGTACCTCTGTGGGATCTCCTGTTATTTTCCTTGATATAGCCCCCCTTAGCTTGGTGACAACCCTTTCTACTTTCTGCTGCCTGAGTTGTTGTGCTAAAAGTTTTTGTGCTTTGAAGTTATCAAAAAACAGTTGCTTAACATCAGTCTTTCTAAACTCATGCATATTATCGAGGTAATGCCTTATTTTCTGTTTAGCATTCTGCAATTGCTCCTTTTCTTGTTCTGTGAGAGTCCTGCTATTCTGCAGTGCATTAACATTTGTCAGTCCCTCTGAATATTTCTTGTTTCTTCTTAACCATATCTCACTTTTATTCCCAGCTTATTTTTAAACTCCACTTTAGTTTTATCCCACTCCCTAGCTACATTTTCAGAAGAAATCTCTATCTTCTGTAATAACTCCTGAATAATTCCACTACCCATTCCTTTTTTCAACAGGTAGGTGGGAAAGTGCCAGTGTCTCATCTTTACTTCATTACTCTGCATTTTTATCTTAGTAATTACTGGAGCTTGATCTGAAATAGTCATTGGATGTGTGCCAAAGTTCTCAACTAAATTTACATGTTCCTGTGAAATGTAAGTTCTGTCTATCTAGCTTAGTTTTTGTAGCTTGTGGAATAATGTATAAATTCACTCCAAAGTCCTACTACTGAATTCACATTTCCATGTCAAATATTTTCATATATTTTTTTCAAAAATCTACCCTCCTTTGTTGTATTTTCCCTTCTGGCCCCCCAGACACATCTTCACTGCTGAACATTAAATTCTAGTCCCTACCTATAAGTAATATTCCCTGCAGAAAGCCGATTATTTCTCCCAGCATTTTCTTAAGCTCCATTATAGCAGTTTTAGGTGGAACATAAATACATGCCAGTGTAATCCTCCTCCCTTGCCAGTAGCCCCTTAGTACTACAAATCTACCATTATTATCTTTTTTATGCTGTTCTACCAGTATTGGAGCTCCTCTTGCAATTAATATAAGTACTCCTCTTTTCTTGTTTCCGATGTATTCCACTGAGTAACTGCCCTGAAAACCTTTCCTTATCAAATTCACATACATATTTTAATATAGTTCACTACTCTTTCTTTTTTGTGTATATCTGTGAGACCATTTACATTTAAAGATAATATAGAAAGTGTCATTATGTTAAAAAGTTATTATTCCCACCTTTTAGGTATATCAACTTTTTTGTTAAGTATCTGTTTCCATTTTTTTTGTGTGTTACATGCATACACTGAATTTTGGCAGGTTGATCTTTTATACAGTTGTTTCTTGTCATATCCATTTGAGCTTATGTCACATCTTACAAAATGTTTTGTTGTATTGAAAGCCCTCAAACAAAAAACAAATACACCCCTAAAACCTATTAATGTAATGTTAACACACAAAACGATTTACTTCTTCAAATATTGAAGTTTTACCATCCTAAGAGGAACCGCTGTCCCAAACTGACAGCCACACTCACAGACTTGGTTTAACCTAAAATGAAGGGTTTAGTGAATTAGGCTTTTGTCTATTCCAAGAAGAATGTTCTCAGCGAGTGTCCATGTAACTGTGGATGTACTGCAACCAAACCAAAAGACATGCTGCTTTTGAGAGAGAAGGTTTGTTGCTTGATGTACTGAGTGAGTTGCAAGTAAAGTAATTTTTTTCTAGAATCTTTCTTAGGACAATAATTGTCTGAAAGTATGAGAGATAAACCATGGGTGAAGGTTGTCCATACTGAGGGTGGCTATCAAGTTTAATCTGTTTGTGCAGTGCTTGGATGTGATAGTTCTTATGTAAAATCAGGGGATGTGTAGAGGGGTGGTGGGGATGATAGAGGCAGTTTGGAATTGGCTATAGTAAGGGATGGGAATGTTGCTGAAATGGGAAAGAAAATCAAAGACAGAAAATTGAGATGAAGTGGAATTCATGGATGGAAAGTTATTTTGTCCTATAAAATAGTTAACCTCTTTTCAAAAGGTTTCGGATGAATATATTAGTGAGGTTTGGTATGATTTCATCAGGTGACTTTTCTGATGGTGAATTGCTTGCTTGGCAAGGTTACATAGCTGGGTGTAGCATTGTCAGCTTATTGTAGTAGGAAGGGCTTTCCAAGAATACCATGCCTTGTCTCTGAATTGCAGAAGAGCTTTAAACTTATAAGTTAACTTGTTAGTTTTAGTTTGTATAGTCTTTGGATTACTGGGTAGCAGGAGTTTTGCAGGTTAGTCAATACAGAGGTGAGTTGTTTAGCAGCAGTGTTAGGGTTAGCTGAATTCAGAACTGGGGACTTGTCTGTTGAGAGGATGGATTTAAGTTTGTTAATATTGGGCTGTGATCTGTTATTACAAAAAGATGTGAGCTTTAAGTGGCTGTGTTCATATGGATATGGAAGCTGATAGGACAAAGGTTACTGAAAGATGGCGAGTGGTTGGTTATGTCTGAGATAAGAGAATATAGTTAATTTGACAGCTAGCAGGGAGTGGTGAGATATGTTGAGGTTGGGTCTAGTAGGATCAGTTGTGGGCTGGACGATGTTGAATTGCATGAGAAGAGTATTCAGGTCATTGGAAATAGGACTGGCAGGTTGAGATTGAAGTCTGCAAGTATTGTGAAATTGTTGCTGTCATTTATGGAGAAAATTATTTCTTTCAGTAGGCTATTTAGCTTGGGGAGTGAGGAGGAGGGTGGTAGATATGCTACAGCGAGATGTATAGTGATATTCCTGGAAGAGGGGAATTGGTGCAAGTTGCCATTTAGAAGAAGTATTAGTGTTAGTGTTTCCTTGAACAAGCAGATGGATGTTTATGTGGGACTTGAGCATCAGGAGAGTTCCACCTTTTGTCTTGAACCTGGTCTAGGGTAAAGAAAATAGTTGTAACCAGGGGAAAATTGTGTGAAGCTGGATTGTTAGTCTTAACCCATGATTCTGTTATAGTCACTAAATCAGACGTATGTAAAGTAATGAAGGCATTAATCTGGGCTGTGTTGCTTCTTATTCTTTGTGCTTAAGAATGATGCAGGATAGTGGAGATAGACCTGGGTTAGCCGTGATGTTACCTCAAAGCAGTAGTAGGAGTAAGACTGGAGTATGTTTGTAGAGATGTTTGGACAGGTGTAGGAGCAGATTATTGGATGATAATGAAAGGAAAGGAAGTATAACTGTGTGTGTGTGTGTGTGTGTGTGTGTGTGTGTGTGTGTGTGTGCTTTGGGATAAGTGTTGTAGTCTATGGTAATAGAAGGAAGATAGAGGCTATGTAAGGACTAGGTAACTTTGAATGAAGCGAGTGTAGTGTAGTAGTAGTATTAAGTAGAGATAAAAATAACATTTCTTTGCAGACAGTATTCTGTCAAGGCTGTCGGTGTTAGTCTACTACCTTGCTTGGTCTTTGTCAATGTATCCAAGATATTTATACCAGTTGACCACCTCTTAATGTTCTGTACTGGGTAACACTGCACTAGGGAAATGCAACTAGGGATATCTTTGAACAGAACAGACCAAAGGTCAGCAGATTTCCAGAGCCAACATCCATAGTGGTTATACCTCTCAAAATCTTACAGAAGGAAGTCTGGACAAAGTCATAAATAATGGGAGTCAAAGGCCCCAAAATAGGGACAATTTTAAATATTACTCTTACAAACACAGAAAATTGATAAAATAGCAGGTTTTACATTAGCATGAATTTTCTAAGGGGTATGAAGTCTGAATCTCAAATGTATGTAATTATTTTCTGACTTCATTCCTCAATGATGTGCCAGAAAAACACAATTTGATTGAGGAACAGACCAAACATGTGAAGCAAAAATCTGGATATTCTGCAAAAATCTGTACAGTGGAGAGGTATGATGGTGTCTTGCTGGGCTGCATCATGGAGCTTGTGCTGCGCTTTGTCTTTATCAGCCTGTCCTGGGATGTCATTGGGATGTCATAGGGATTGCATGCATTTTGCGTGCTAATGACTTGACATTCATTTGCTCTTGTCCTTAGTCTTTTACTGTTAAACCCTTCCTCCTTAACTAAAACCTGTGGTGGATTTTGTGAATGGTTGCACCTGCAAAAAATTAGAAGTCCATGTCATAAAAGTCAGGTGCATACTGCTAGGTACATGACAGTCAATCCTATTTGTACATCCTCATCACTGGTTAGGTGAAAATTTGAAATATTTATTTTTAGACATCTCTGTGATTAGTTTGACGTCTTTATGAACATTATAGAACATTTAGACCAAATATTTCGAAAGATTGCTAATCAGCTGTAAGGCACACAGATGATTTATGTAAGAGGGGAGGTCAGCAGAGGTGTCTTTACCTAATTTATCCATGGACTCCAGCCCTCCTCTTTATCCTCCCCTTCCACTGCAAATGCATATCACCTTTTTCTTCTGCCATCATGTAAACATGGATGCCACTGTCTTCCTCTTAGTAGATGGTAGTGGCTTCCCATTCAATCATGATGCCACTTTGCCCTGTATAGCCATCACCTCCTCAAGCAAAATACTTGATACCTACTTCTAGCCCAATTAGTTTTGATATCTTGTCCTAGTCTGCTTGTGCAGGTAACGCATGAGGTATCACTCACTGTTCCTTGCACAGGTACATCTCAGGGAGATGTAACTTGTGTGGAACCACATCCCACAAGAGGTTTGCACTGAGCCACTGTCAAGTCCTTACCCATAGTTATTTCCTGTAACTTGTATCCTGCAAGTGTTTCTGTGCTTCTTGATGGACGGTGCAGCAGTGCAGTGGTAGCATTGTCACCTCTCGATTCTTGGCTGGAGTGCCTTCTGTGTGAAGTCTGCATGTCCTCCCTGTGTTCGTGTGGGTTTCTTCTGGGTGCTGCAGTTTCCTCCCATGCTACAAAGACATGCATCTGGAGCATTTCTCCCCGGGCCTCCGCTGAAAATTGCCTTCGTTCCAAGTCGGACTTTCTTGGTAAACAAATGTTAAATAAATAAATATAGCCCCTTAAACATATCCACTTGAGTCATTTCATTTTTACAGTTTTGTGTTCTTCCATTCAAATATTTGTCACTCCATCTCTTACTAACTTAGTCCGTGCTAATTGTGTAACTGTGATCATGTTTTCTGAAAGTTCTGTATTAAACCCAATCTGCTATGTCTCACTTACTTGATAAATATTTGCTTCCCGCTCATCTTTCATGCTCTAGTAATAAATCATAAGTTATATCCTTATCTCTTAATTATACGGTCATAGGAAGTTACTAGGCTTTTGGCCCTGAGCCCCTTATAAGCCTAGCCAAGAGTTTAGCCCATGCATAGACAAATCAGCACCCAATACCCCTGTTCAGCAGGGACATGAGTGGAATCCCAGGGATGTATTTTTATTTCCTATCCAGTTATCCGGATTGCGCTTAAAAAGGTGTAAAGAGGTACTCTGCTTGACGTGGAGAGGGGAGTTTATTCCATAGGTGGGGGAGTCTCTGGAACACAAATCTGTCCTGCCAGCATGTCCTATTGATGTCATAGACCGGGTTATCTCTCCAGCTGCTGCCTGTGCTTTGCGAGGTACGTGCTGAATAGGACATTGTACTCAATAATGGGCCTTATAAAGGAAGAATACAGGGATGTTATGACCTCCTTGTCCCTGGATGAGATACCCTTACTTATGTGGCGGGCCACGCCACATAGAAAGGTTTCTGTACAATGGAAGCAACATGAACAAAAGTCAGGCTGCTATCAATCTGGGTGCCCAAATCCCTCGTGACTGACTGCATGCTTAGAACATTGTTATTAATGTGATAATTTGTGGGGACATCTCTCTCCCCAAAGGGGATGATGATGCATTTTTGTATTCAGCTTGAGGCCATGTTTCTGGCACCCATCATTTGTTTGGGTGAGACCCTCTTGGAGGATATCCACATCACTAGCGGAATTGATGACAGCTCCCAACTTGCAGTCATCTGCAAACATGGTCAGCCATAGCCCACTGGTTTTGGACTGTACCTCAGAAAAGTGTATCCCAAATAACAGAGGCCCCAAGACTGACCCTGGGGTACGCTACTCAATATGGGTCTACTACTTGAGGTGGCTTCCCCTATTTTGACCAGGTGGGTTCTATCAGTGAGCCAGTTGGCTACCCATCTGGTAACATACGGATTGATGCCTAGTTGAGAGAGTTTATCTATTATGCCCCAGTGGGGAATAGTGTTGAAGGCTTTGGCCAGGTCAAGGTAGGCAGTGTGCACTGTCTTCCCCTTATCCATGGCTTTGGTGACTGTCTCAAAGTCGACCAAATTTAACAGACATGACCTCCACTTGATGAAGCCAAGCTGTGTGCGATCGAGTGTTTGGAGGTTGGCAATGTCCTTGTTAATGAGGTCCTTGATAATCTGTTCTGTGGCCTTGCAGATCAAGCTAGTTAGGCTTATGGGTCTATAATTTCCTGGATCATTGGACGCTCCACCTTTGTGTAAAGGGATGACTGTGGCTGTCCTCCATTCAGCTGGGACAAAGCCAGTACTCAGGTTTTGGTTGAAAAGGGTGCCTAATGGTGCTGCAAGTTCCTGCCTGAGTTGATGTAGGATGCAGCCTGGGATGTTATCGGGTCCCATGAAGGCTGTATTTTTTGCCTTTGAGAGAGCAGTGATGACCTGATCCCTAGATATAAGGGGAAGGGGGCAGGTACTGGGAATGTCCTGATTTACTGATGGGGGAGGGGGGGACAGAGGGGTGAAATTTTCACTGAATCTGTCAGCCAGCAAGTTTGCTATATCTACTGCATTTATATATGTGGTGTCCTTGACCATCAGTTCTGAACAGATCTGGGTGCTAGCTTTGAGATTACGGACATATGTGAAGAAAGCCTTATGATTGTCTCTAGTAGATGTGGCCAATTTGGACTCAAAGTTTGCTTTGGAGGATTTCACTAGTGCTCTTGTTTGCGTGTTTAGGCTAAGGAGAGATTGCTTCCAATTGGGTACCTGCTCCTTCTTGGTCCTGGTCAGCAATTTTTTTCTTCTGTTATAGAGTTTATTTATTGCAGATATCCAGCAGACAGATTTACTCTTCCTTGCGAAGGATGATTTAGTCCTGTCAGGTATTCCTGATTCCATGTATCTATATAAATGTTTGTATAGTAATTTGGTATAGTTTTGGATACTGGTGCCAGTTCCTAGAGAAGGGGAGGGGGCTGTGAAGCTGTTTATACCATCCCTCAGGAGGCTGTAATCAGCTTTGGAGAATTTTTTTTTGATTGACCCTAGCTAGAGGGGGGTAGGCGGAGATGGTGACTTCAAACGTGACCACTTTATGGTCAGATCTTACAAGTGAGGATGATACTGCAGGGATGCTGCAGTGGCTACTCATGTTGGTTAATACCAAGTCCAAGGTATCACCTGTTGTGGGTGTATCGACTAGCTGTTCCAAAGCATTTGCATTTACAAAATCGAGGAATCTCTGGGTATTTGTGTTCTGGCAAGAGTAGTTCTTCCAGTCTATGTTTGGGTAGTTAAAGTCACCCAGGATCATAGGTTCATATGTTCATACTAGGCTATCTGCCCTGGGGCAATTATAAGCCTAGCCCGATTCTGTATGGCTTACGCCACCCCTTGATTTGAGTATACTGTGCCCTTTTTAAGGTTTAGTTTACTGTGCCTCTGTCTAATAGTGACACGGGAGTAGTCTCTGGGATAAACCTACGATCCCCCATCCACTTATCGAGATTCTTCTTGAAGAGATTCAGTGAGGTGCTCTGCCTCACATGAACTGGAATTCTATTCCAGAGCGAAGGGAGCCTCTGGGTTATGAACCTGCCCCTCCAGCAAGTTCTATTTATTTCTGTGTTGAGGTTCAAGTCCCTCGAGCGTGTGGCTCTAAGGGATTTAGATTTACTGAGGTGGAGCATGTCCATTAATTCTGGATTTGACATAGCTTAGTATGTCAGGCATAGATCGCCTCGAAGTAGGCGGTATGCAACTGAGTAGAGCTGGAGTTTTTAACCGAGCAGCATATGGCATCTGTTTGAGACCCTTGATCCTCTTGGTGAGATACTTTTGGGGTCTTTCTAATTGCTGCAGGTGTCGGGTAAGGTACATCCCAAAAGGGGCATTGTATTCTATGATGGGCCTGATGAGGGATGAATAAAGGGGCACGATTACCTCTCTTGATCTAGATGTGAAACCCTTCGTGATGAGGTGGGCTATGTAGAAGGTCTTTCTAACCACTTTGGCAATGTGGTTTTCAAAGGAGAGATTGCTATCAACTTGGGTCCCCAGGTCCCTAATAACTTTCTCTGTACTTAATGGGTTTACGCCTATGTGGTAATTTGTGGGCACATTGTTTTTGCCAAAGGGTATGACTATACATTTTTTGGCATTTAGCTTTAAACCATGGCACTGGCACCAGTTATCTGTCTCTGTGAGACCTTTTTGAAGGATGTTTGTGTCAGCTGGAGAGTTGATTATGGCACCCAGTTTGCAGTTGTCTGCGAACTTGGTGAGCCATAGTCCTCCCACTTTTGCCTGTACCTCGGAAAAGTATATACCGAACAAGAGTGGTCCCAGGACAGAACCCTGTGGGATGCCACTTGTGACTGGTTTCGAGTCTGACATGGCTCCAGCAACTCTCACTCTGTGGGTTCTGTCTTTGAACCAGTTTGCGACCCATCTCGTGACATAGGGGTTGATATTTAAGCTGGATAGCTTATCTATGATGCCCGAGTGGGGTATTGTGTCAAATGCCTTTGCAAGGTCCAGATAGGCTGTGTGGACTACCTTCCCTTCATCTATGGCTTTGGTGACTGTTTCAAAGAAGTCAATCAGGTTCAAAAGGCAGGATCTGCCCTTGACAAAGCCGAACTGGGTAGGATCTAGTGTCTGTAGGTCCCCAATGTCTTTGTTTATGAGCTCTATGATGATCCTCTCCATAGCCTTGCAGACTAAGCTAGTCAGGCTTATGGGGCGATAGTTTCCAGGGTCTGTAGAGGCTCCACCTTTGTGGAGTGGGACCACTGTTGCTGTACGCCATTCTGTGGGCACATATCCTGTAGTGAGGCTGATATTGTATAGCTGTTTTATTTGAGGGATTAGTTCCTCTTGTAGTTCATGTAGGACACAACCTGGGACGCCATCTGGTCCCATGGAAGCAGTGTTTTTTACTTTGGAGAGGACAGCCTTCACCTGAGCATCTGAGATTTTTGGGAGGCAGCCCTCTGCCGGGATAGATACTTGCTCTTTTGGGGGGGAGGGGGTGGAGAAGTTTGCACTGAACCTGTCTGCCAGGATACTGGCGATGTCTGTGGGTTCAGTGTATTTTTTGTCATTTAGAATCAACTCAGAACAAGTCTGGGAGTTGCATCCCAGGTTTCTAACATAACTGAAAAAAGCCTTATGATTGTCTTTGGTGTCCTGTGCAATTTTTCTCTCGAAGCTGGCCTTGAAGGATTTAATGATCGTAATTTTTTGCTAGTACTGATCAGAGATGCCTTCCCTATTAGGGATTTTGCTCTATCATATAGTAGCTTCCTCCTTCTGTTGTACAGTTTATTTATGGCAGGGTTCCACCAGACTGGACGCCTGCCTTTGGATGATTGGATCTTGGTTTTGTTTGGGATAGCATGATCCATGCATTCCTGGAGATGTCCGTAGAATGCATTTATATAGGATTCTGCAGTTTGGGCTGTAGTTTCCACTGGCCCTGGGGCCTTGAAGGATTCCACTTCGGTTTTGAGAAGTGAGAAGTTCGCTTTTGAGAAGTTTTACACTGTGGTTTTCTGGGCTGGGGGTGGGGTCGGGATGTGGACATCCAGTGAAATTAATTTATGGTCTGATCTTACCAATGAGGGATATACTTCTGGTGTGGAGCATAGAGTCCCCATGTTGGTAATGATCAGGTCTAGTATGTTGTCCCCTCTTGTGGGAGTGGTGACTAGTTGTTCCATAGCATTTGAGTTTATAATTTCCAGGAATCTTTGGGCTAAGGTGCTGGGGCTTGAGTAGTGCTTCCAGTCAATGTTTGGGTAGTTGAAGTCGCCCAATATAATGGTGTTCGGAGAGATCTTCATATTCTCCAATGTTTTCAGGAAAGCCGAATGGGATTCCTGACTTTGAGAGGGTGGTCTGTAGGATGCTATGAACTGAAAAGCAGCCTTGCCCACTGTTAGTTGCACATGGATGGTCTCCGATACTTCGTGCAATGCCACTAACCTGGAGGTGTGGATATCCTTGATAAATATGGAAACTCCCCCTCCTTTTGTGGTTCGGTCCGGGTTTTGGGGCCGAAAAGCATGATATCAGGTATAGCCTGGTAGTGCTGGGGTGCTCTCTGGAGCCTTGAACCAGGTTTCTGTCACTGCACAGATATCGATGTTCTCCATACTGAGGAGAGCTTCGAGTGCGTGCATCTTGAGGTTAAGACTTCTGGCGTTTAGCAGCATTACCCTTAATTTCTTGTTCCTTGTGCTGTCTATAGGGGTGGGTTTGACTTTTGAGCCTTGCCTAAAAAAGGCACTATGGGGGTGGCAAGAGCATTTGCCAATATCCGAAAGCCCAGTGGTGACAGGTGCAAGCCGTCCCTAGCGAAGCAACGTGGCTTGTCGAGCATGTCATCCCAGGCTGACAGACACTGGATCCCCTTTGAATGACACCAAAATTTTAGCCAATTGTTGAATCTTGATAGATTCAAAGAGGTCTAGATAGGCAGTTTGGGCATCTTGAGTCAGATTTGGGGGCTGGTAGCTAGCTGTTATTTGTATAGGGGTCTTGTCAATAGTTAACTGCACCTGGAGTGTCTCCTGTGCATCATACTGTTTGACCAGCCTGGAGGTGTGTATGTCTTTAATATATATTGAAACTCCACCTCCTTTGGCTTTACTACCCACAGTTTGGGGTCTGAATGTATGATAGGATGAGTAACCAGGTAAGGCTGAGGTGCTGTCTGCAGCTTTGAACCAGGTTTCTGTGACCACACAGATGTCAGCATTTTCCAGGGTTAGGAATGCTTGCAATGAGTGCAGTTTCATGTTTAGACTCCTAGCATTTAGCAGTATGACCTTTAATTTGTGTTTTGTTGAAATTTTTATGTTGGTAGTTTTAACCTCATCACTTGTCCTAAAAAGGCACTATAGGGGAGGCAAGATCCTTTCCCAGAAACCTGAAGCCCAGGTGAGACAGATGCAGGCCATCTCTGACAAAGCATCGTGGTCTGTCGATCATATCTTCCCAGGCTGTTAGGTACTGGATCCCCCTAGAATGACACCAGAAACTAAGCCATTTGTTAAAGTCAGTCATTTTCTGTTTGTATTCAGGCATCATACTGGGTGACGGTAGAATGCTGCTTAAGGCTAGGAACGTACCTGCCTGGGACACATATTCACCGTGTTCAATCATGTCTCTGTTCATATAGTCCAGGGAGGTACGGCTCAAGAAATTCACACCAGCATGGACTATGACAGAGTCATAACAGTACTTGTTGTTTAGAGACTTGAGTGCATGTGTGATATGTTGGACTCTGGCCCCTGACAGACAATTAACCTTGACTTTCTTCTTATCCAGCCTGGTGAGTGGCACATCTATGTGTCTCACAATGGAGTCACGTATGACTAATATGTTGAGTTTATAGTTAAGCCTTAGTGGTTGTGAGACAGAGGTGTGTGAACTGAGTGGTATGTGGTGTGGATGGCTGTGGAGATCACGTGTGTATTTGCCTCAGAGGTCTCCTTTGTTTGGGTATGTTTTTGTTGAGGACCTCCACATAAGTGGGTGTATGTTGTGTAGGTGTGGGTGGTGTTTGAGGTGTAGTGATTGTGTCAACAGCCTTCTCAGTGCCAATATGCTGGCTTGTGAGGGAGAGAGCTTGGACTCTAGGTTCCTAATGTAATTGCATCTCTTGCAAATTGTGTTCCTAGGTGGTAGTAGCAAGTGATTATCTGTGTACATAAGACAGCTGCTACACTGTCTCTGCCCATATCAACCAGACTGGCAGGAGAAACTGTATGAAACTGTCCATCCATATTTTTCAGAATCTGAAAGAAAAGGCCAGGGAGACCTACGGGATTAGCCTAAAGCCCAAGTGCTTAAGCCAAACTAAGTGGCTTAGAATAGCACAATTTAAACAGGCTATAAGCAAGCAGTAACAAATGCAACAGAAAGGATGCAACTGAACACTTTAGAGAACAAGCCGCAGCAAGTAGCAGAAAAAGCAAGATGAAGTAATGGAGCCGGAGGAGGAAACACAAATACAGAAAAAGACGCTGAATAAAGTGTTTTTGTTGGGTTTTTTTGTTAGTAACGTGGAAAGGGAGAGAGGAGGAACAGAAGAAAATTCAAGGTTAAGGAACTAAGGGGTTTGACCTTCCCAAATGATCTCTGTATTGGGCAGAATGAGCTAATGAGATGGGACTGGGAGTGTCCCTTAGCAAATTTACAGTAAGGATGGGTAACAGCAAAAGCAACAACTATAAGAGCACAACTGCAGTGGGGTTGGTGGGTAGGAGAAAAACAAAAATTCAACCACAGATCAGCAATTCTATAAATGGAGACACAGAAAAGTAAATAATTCAGCCAAACAAATAAATAAAAACAGTGCAGTAAACTAGTGCAGAACTGTTACACAAATAAAAAAAAAAATCCAGTACTGATAAGCAAAATAAATACAACCAGTGCAGTGCTGATAAGAAACACTGAACAATTAAAGTGCGAAAAATATTCTTATGTAGCTCTGTAATTCAGATTGTTTAAGAAGTATTCTTGTCAGGCACAAATGGAGCTCAGTAAGATAAGCAGTGATTCAACTCAAGTGTAATATTTTTATACCAACAGATAAAGGAACCTTCCAAAGTCACACCGTGAGACAAACAGATAACAGAAGCTGTTTGACCAGTTTTAGCTCTCTGGACTGAGTATACCACAAACTCCCAGTAGAGGTGGACAACAGCAAAAGCCACAAACTATACAAAAATTCAACCACAGATCAGCAGTTATATAAATGGAGACACAGAAAAGTGCATAATTCAGTCAAACAAATAAAAACTGCAAAAAACTAGTGCAGAACTGTTACACAAATAAATAAAAAACAATGCAGTACTGATAAGCAAAATAAATACAACCAGTGCAGTGTGCCGATAGGAAACAGTGAACAATTAAAGTGCGGAAAATATACTTATGTAGCTCTGTAATTCAGATTGTTTAAGAAGTATTCTCAGTCAGGCACAAATGGAGATGAAGACTGCATCCACTGACTGCAGTACAGATGGTGTCACCTGCTTTCGGTGTGCGGTTTCTCTTATTGGGCTGCTGTTGTAGTCTTCCAGGCAGTCACACTTCACTTGTTTTTGATGTGTGTACAGCTCCTGAATTGTATAATTTCTATATCTGCTGCCTTATGTATACTGTCACTGCTGCTTCCACTCTGTTGAGCTGTTGTAGTTGCACTGCATTTTGTTGATATATATATATATATATATATATATATATATATATATATATATATATGTGTATATATATATATATATATGTATATGTATATATATATATATATATATATATATATATATATATATATATATATATATATGTATATGTATATATATATATATATATATATATATATATATACAGCTCATTTTGCTGTTATTTGGGCAGGGTGTTTACTAAAAGGATTCTGTACTGAATTAGTCTACTTACTGGCTAACAAATAAAATATGAAAACCAAGAACACCACTGTGTTTAACTGTGTTGCAGGAATATATATTAACTGAACTGGAAGTTTTGACTCTGCTCTTCAGTCAGTGCTTGCTGAATTTTATTGTTTGTTAGTAATTACAGGTGTGGGGGTAGCCACATTCTTTGATTCCCTGTCCTTACCTATTTAAGTGGTACAGTTTGAAATATTTTCTGCTTAAAAACCCCAACTTTGGCCAGCTAAGATCTAGCTGTATTCAACTGGACGTATAAGAGAATTTAAGTACCTTTATCTGCACTTTTTTTCAAAGAATACAGTATTTAAATTGATTCAACTGTGTTGCAGGAATATATATTAACTGAACTGGAAGTTTTGACTCTGCTCTTCAGTTAGTCCCACCCACCCTGCCTGTTTTTGTTTTGGTTTTGGTGTTAATCTTAGTGGCCTTGAAACTGCCCGTCCCTCTTGTAAATTTGTGTTTGGATACTCCTTCTGGGCCCATCTCATTTGCTTACTCAACTGAGTGCAGTGAGATCATATTCTGATTTCAGGCACTCCTACTGTGTACAAAGAGAGCATCTGGGAAACGGAAGAAAAAAAAAATCTAAGTTTGTTTCCTGCCTTTCCTGTTAAGTGGTATAGACTGTTTGTAGGCTTTTGAGTCCCCAAGCCCTTCTGTGTTGGAGGGAAGCCTTCTAGCTTAGTTTTTTTTCTTATAACTAGCCAGTTTTCTAGTTTCAGCACTCAAATCTGTTTCTTTGAACTCAGCACTTGTTCAGAACTCATTGTAAGCACTACATAAGCTGCAAATTACTACAGCACTCAACTTTCCTCACTTGTCTAGTGGAAAGCAGTTTTTAGTACTTAATAAATAAGCACTTATCCAGGCATGTCTAAGGGTCAGCGCCCAGTGATTTCTCCTGTCTACCTGATGAATCTGGGCATCTTGGGGCAATGCAGCAATTGCCTCATGTACACAGACAACCCTCTCCTCCTACCACCCAACACTACAACCTGTGAGAGATGCACTTATATAGCCAAACTGGAAGCAAAGCTCTCTTCACCCAAGACTGGACTAGACAGTCAAGAGGAGAGGGTAAACACTTGCACCGCACCACACTCATCACATAGTCCCTCAAAACCCACACCACCAAAACACACACATAGAAACACAAAACACACTCCTACATTCGTGGAGGCTCTCAATAAAAACCTGCCCAAGCATCAGGGACATCCAAAGCATAAACGCAAGCAAACTCCACCCCCCCAACACAACCCAAATGACACATAGCCCACAAACTCAGTGTGCCACGCAACCACAGCCCATAAGGCATAACAACATACCCAACCCTCTAGTCATAGATGACTCTATAGTCAGGCACACTGATGTTCCACTCACTAGACTAAACAAGGAGAAAGTTACTCTCAGCTGCCTGTCAGGTGCCAGGATCCGCCACATAACGCATACACTCAGGTCACTCCACAGTAAGTACAGATATGACACTGTCATTGTCCATGTTGGTGTGAATGACCTGAGACGTACTTCCCTGGACTACATGAAAAGAGACATGGAGGAGCTCTCCGATCTTGTATCCCAGGCAGGTATGACCCTAACCCTGAGTAGCATCCTGCCATCACCCAGAATGATACCACAGTACAAGGAAAAAATGATTGACTTCAACAATTGGCTAAGCGTCTGGTGTCATTCTAAGGGGATCCAGTATTTGTCTGCCTGGGACAACATGATCGACATTCTACGATGCTTTGCCAGAGATGGCCTACACCTGTCACCCTTAGGATTCCGGATACTGGCTAAGACTCTTGCCACCCCTATAGTGCCTTTTTTAGGCAAGGTTCAAATGACAAATTCACCACCGTAACCGGTACAAGCAAGCAAAATCTGAGGGTAATGCTATTCAATGCTAGAAGTCTAAACCTCAAAATGCACTCACTCGAGGCACTACTTAAAATGGAGAACATTGACATCTGTGCAGTGACAGGGACCTGGTTCAAAGCTCCAGAGAGCACCCCTGCATTACTAGGCTTCAATTTATACCACACCTTTCGGCCACCTAACCCAGAAAGAAGCACTAAAGGCGGAGGCGTGTCCATATTCATTAAGGATATCCACACCTCCAGGCTAGTTGCACAGCATAATGCATCCGAGATTATCCAAGTGCAACGAACTCAGGGCAAGACCGCAATCCAAATTGTAGCTTGCTACAGACCCCCCACCATGCCCCAGGATTCACACTCCTCATTTCTTGATAACTGGAAAGTATTAGGGTACAACCCAACACCCTAATAATGGGCGATTTCAACTACCCCACCATTAACTGGGAAAACTACTCATGTACCAACTCTTTTGCTCAACGTTTTCTAGAATTCATAAATTCCAACGCCTTGGATCAACTTATTCACACCCCCACCAGGGGCAGCAGTATCCTAGACCTGGTCATCACCAACATGGGAAACCGGTGTTCCACACCAGAGGTCAATTCCTCGTTGGTCAGATCCGACCACAAGCTAATCAGCCTAGACATCCACATCCCACCCCCAGCCCCAATTAGGGAAACCATCGTAAAAAACTTCTCAAAAGCCAACTTCACACTTCTTAAGACAGAAGTGGCAAACTTCAGGACACCCATGCAGATGGACAGTAGAGGTATGACTGCTGAATCCTACACAAATGCACTTTATAAGCAATTACACGAGTGCATGGATCATGCTATCCCTAATAGAACCAAGATGTTATCCTCCAAAAAAAGGAAGCCAATCTGGTGGTCCTCTGCCATAAACAAACTCTACAACAGAAGAAAGAAACTGTTGCAAAAAAGAGTAAAATCCCATGACTGGAGGAACTCCCTGGTCAACCTCAGTAAGAGGCTGAGATCCCCCATTAAATCCTCCAAAGCTAGTTACGAAAACAAAATTGCCACTGACTCTAAAGACAACCACAAAGCATTCTATAGCTATGTCAAGAATCTAAATGGGAACACTCAGATCTGCTCTGAGTTACAGCATAATGGCACTAAATATACAGAACCAACTGATATTGCCAACATCCTAGCAGATTGGTTCAGTGCTAACTTTACCCCCCTCTCACCCTCTAGAGGGCCCATCTCTATACCGGAAGAATGCAAAGTTCCTATAATCACGGCTGCACATGTAAAAAACACACTCTCCAAAGCCAAGAACACAGCATCCATGGGACCTGACAATATCCCAGGCTGCGTTCTACACGAACTACAGAATGAACTGGCACCCTACCTAAGTACCATGTTCAATCATAGCCTCACCTCAGGCTTTGTACCCACTGAATGGTGCACCTCGACAGTTATCCCACTCCACAAAGGGGGAGCCACGATGGACTCTAGGAACTACCGCCCCATTAGCCTGACAAGCCTGGTCTGCAAGGCCATGGAACGTATCATCATGGAACTCATAAACAAAGACATTGGTAATCTCCAAACTCTGGACCCTACTCAGTTTGGATTTGTAAAAGGCAGATCATGTCTCCTAAACCTGATTGACTTCTTTGAAGCACTCACTAAAGCCATAGATGATGGTAAAATGGTTCACACAGCTTATCTAGATCTTGCCAAGGCTTTCGACACCATCTCCCACTCTGGAATTATAGATAAGCTCACTAAACTAGGTATAAATCCCTATGTCATAAGATGGGTTGCCAACTGGCTCACGGATGGAACCCACACTGTGAAAGTAGCGGATTCCAAAGACGACATCAGACCAGTGACAAGTGGAGTACCACAGGGTTCAGTCCTGGGTCCTCTCCTGTTTGGTATCTACTTCTCTGAAGTGTAGGCCAACACAGAAGGTCTTTGGCTAACAAAGTTTGCAGATGACTGCAAACTAGGAGCCATAATCGAAACTCCTAACGATGTGGACAAACTACAAAACGGCCTCACTGAGACAGATACCTGGTGTCAAAGCCATGGCCTGAAGCTCAATGCCAAAAGGTGTATTGTCATCCCCTTTGGTAAAAACTGTACCCATGAACTACCACATAGCTGGTAGTCTACTTAATGCCGAAAATGGATAAGAGACCTTGGGATACAGGTGGACAGTAGTCTCTCCTTTGATAATCACATCGCCACAGTGGTCAGGAAATCCTTCTACATGGCTCATCTCATCACAAAAGGATTCTCATCCAGAAAAAAAGAGGTCATTGTTGCCCTCTACTCATTGCTCATTAGACCCATTATAGAGTACAACGCCCCTTTTGGTATGTACCTCACAAGACATCTACAACAACTGGAAAGACCACAGAAATACCTCACAAAGAGGATTACTGGCCTCAAACAGATGCCCTATGCAGACCATCTCAAAAAATTACAGCTTTACTCCATCGCATATCGCCTACTCAGGGGCGATCTCTGCCTAACATACAAAGCTATGTCAAACCCAGAGCTGTTGGACATGCTCCACTTAAAGAAATCCCAATCCCTCCGAGCTACACGCTCTAGGGACCTTAACCTTGTCACCACAATAAACAGAACATGCTGGAGGGATAGATTCCTGTCCCAGAGACTTCCCATACTCCAGAACAGACTACCTATCTATGTCAAACAGAGCTCCTCATTAGCACTCTTCAAGAAAAATCTTGATAATTGGATGGGAAATGGGAAATTCACCCCGGAGATCACTTCTGTGGCTCTGCTCGACAGGGGCATAGGAAAATAATTTTCTTGGGTGGCGAAAGCCAGGGTACATTTTTTGGCTAGGCTTGTATGGGCCCTAGGGCCGATAGCCTAGTACCTACCTATGAACCTATGAACCATTGTGCAGTCTTTAAAAAAATGGGCAGTATGAGCCCTGAGGTTATAGGGTAAATGTTGTTTTCACCCACTGTTGCAGTGATTTGATACAGAGTTTAGTCTGTATTCTTGATTTAAAAATTGAATCATTGTGATTCTGGAATGCATTGAATATTTGGTCCTTTTCTGTATGATTCTGTCAACCTTATTTTTTTAGAGCAATAGGGACATTTCATTTGTTGACTATTGTTATACAAATTTAAGTAAGGTGAATGGGTTACATGATTCCATTTACAGCCATGACATTGTTACAGTAAAATAAAATGCTTTAGAAATCAAACAGCAGACATCATTACATCATAGTTTATCATTTCAAAATCTTTAACGTAGCAGCGATTATTGGAAAAGGAGATGAGAAGCTTTACAACAGATAATGGATGGTAAAAGAAGCCAGGGTCAGGCACGAATGGAAAAACAGCATTTTCATGTAGCACAGATAATTTATAATTCACAGTAAATTGCACTATTTAAAACTTTCTTTACTGTGGTTTTATTATAAATATCAAACCATGCTCAGTTCTTGAGACACAGTTTAGTAAAGTGGTATTACTAGTTGTGAGGTTATGTACCTTCCATTTTGTGTAAAATCCCAGTTTGGCCCAAAGACATCTTTGTTACATGGCTGTATTGAGTCTGAATGATTCAATTAAGGAATATAAACTAAATGTTTTCTAAACTTGTTGGAAGTTACAGTTTGTCATGCTCTTTGTTATGCTATTGTTTACAGTTCGTCAAGAGGGTCCACACTAATTTTGTTTGAGACAAAGGTGTCCTCTTGGACAGGAACGTGAAGTACCCTGACATAATTTGATAGTCCTATAGCATTAATAGTGTTTTGAAATTACGACAAGCTAAGCTATGACTGTATTGTAAAGTTCTTTTAAATTACCACAGCATTTAATATTTCTCATTATTTTAACAGTTTTTTCAGCATGGGGTTATTTATTATGTACAGATTTATCTATTCAGGTCAACATAGGAATAATATACAAATCATGGTAATGTAGAATTAATTATTTTTAAGATATTTAAGAAGTTGTATGAATTTTGAACATATACATACATTTAAACATGACATTCAAGGGGAGGGATGAGTTCTTTAAGAAATGATTGTTTAATTAATTGAGTGTTTAACACACCTGAATGAAATGATGTTCAGTTCTGATGAAGCTTTGTATTATACGAGATGAAAGTGCGCTTAACATTTATTGTGTGTGGCTTTATGTAGAGCCTTTTACTGCATTTCGGAATTCGAGTATTAAAATTATTTTTACTAATTACACTACGTGGATTTGCTTGTTATGACTGCCTTGGATTTCATTGTTTTATTGGCTTGGTTTGTTCGTATTTATAGTCATATACTGTCCTTTACCTTATAATACCACAAATTATTTCCAAAAAAGTGGTAAGCTGGGGTTGTGAAAACAAATTCCTTAAGTCCCCATACAACATCTCAAGCAATAATCTGCATAACTTTCATAAGTCCCAACTAGTTTATGCAGGATATAAAACTAAGTGTGAAGTACTCTGCAAACAGAAAATTCCAGTTATACAGAATAAATAGTTCAACATGGAACAATTAGCATCCAAGCCATATCTGTCTTAATGATAACTTATGCAGTTGTCCTGTAGTATTATTTTATAGGTTCATAGGTTCATAGGTTTATACTAGGCTATCTGCCCTAAGGCATTTATAAGCCTAGCCCAAATTTTTGTGGCTTACGCCACCCCTTATATGAAAAAATACTGTGCCCATTAGTTTGTTGTGCCTCTGTCCAGCAGTGACACAGAGATGATTCCCGGGATAAACCTATGATCTCCCATCCACAGGTCAAGATTTCTCTTGAACAGAGCCAGCGAGGTGCTCTGCCTCACATGGATCGGGATTTTATTCCACAGCATAGGGAGTCTCTGAGTGATAAATCTATCCCTCCAGCACGTCCTATTTATATCCGTGCTAAGGTTTAAGTCACTTGCTCTAGTGGTTTTGGTGGATTTGGATTTTTTGAGGTGGAGCATGTCCATTAATTCCGGGTTGGACATGGCCTTGTATGTCAGGCACATGTCACCTCTGAGCAGACGGTATGCAACTGAATAGAGCTGGAGTTTCTTCAATCTGGCAGCATATGACAGATTTTGGAGTCCCTTTATCCTTTTGGTGAGGAACTTTTGGGGTCTCTCCAATTGCTGCAGATGTCGGGTGAAATACATCCCAAATGGGGCATTGTACTCGATCATTGGTCTGATAAGTGAAGAGTACAGGGGAACAATGACCTCACTAGATCTGGATGTGAATCCCTTTCATGATCAGGTGGGCAATGTAGAAGGTCTTTCTAACCACTTTAGCAACGTGAGTGTCAAAAGAAAGGCCACTGTCAACCTGGGTCCCCAGGTCCCTGATAACCTCTTCTGTGCTTAGTGGATTGCCACCTATATGGTAGCTTAGGGTTACCTTGTTTTTCCCGAAGGGTATGACTATACATTTTTTGGCGTTTAACTTCAGGCCATGGCTCTGGCACCAGCTATCTGTTTCCGTGAGTCCCTTCTGAAGGATATCCGTGTCCGATGCACTTTCCACTATGGTGCCCAGTTTGCAGTCGTCTGCAAACTTTGTCAGCCAAAGTCCTCCCATGTTGGCCTGTACTTCTGAGAAGTAGATGCCGAACAATAGGGGGCCAAGGACCAAGCCCTGTGGGACACCACTTGTGACTGGCTTGGAGTCTGACATAGCGCCAGCAACTCTAACCCTGTGGGTTCTGTCCTTAAGCCAGTTTGCAACCCATCTTGTGACATATGGGTTTACATTTAAGCTGGTAAGTTTTTCTACAATACTCGAGTGGGGTATTGTGTCGAAGGCCTTTGCAAGGTCAAGGTAGGCTGTATGGACTGCCTTTCCCTCATCAGTGGCCTTGGTGACTGTTTCGAAGAAGTCGACCAAGTTCAACAGGCATGATCTGCCCTTGATGAAGCCAAACTGGGTCCGGTCCAATGTATGCAAGTCCCCTATATCTTTGTTTATGAGCTCCATTATGATCCTCTCCATAGCTTTGCTGACTAGACTTGTTAAGCTTATGTGGCGGTAATTACCAGGGTCCGTAGAGGCACCGCCTTTGTGGAGTGGGACCACAGTTGCCGTACACCACTCCTTGGGCACGTATCCTGTGGTAAGGCTGAGATTAAACAGCTGCCTTATGTGCGGGTTTAGTTCCTCATTTAGCTCATGTAGCACACAGCCGGGGACACCATCCGGTCCCATTGATGCTGTGTTTTTAGCTTTAGAGAGAGCAGCTTTCACCTGCGCATTTGAGATGTCTGGGAGGCTACACTCTGCTGGGATAGTTATCTCTCCTTTAGGGGAGAGGGTGAAGTTTGCACTGAACCTGTCTGCCAGTATGTTGGCAATGTCTGTGGGTTCAGTGATTTTTGTATCATTTTGGACTAATTCTGAGCATATCTGGGAGTTTCCACCCAGGTTCCTAACATAGCTGAAAAAGGCCTTATGATTGTCCTTTGAATCCATGGCAGTTTTTCTCTCAAAATTGGCCTTAGTTGATTTTATGAGTGCTCGTATTTTTTTACTAATAATGATCAGGGGTGACTTCCCTTTTATGGATTTTGTTCTATCATGTAATAGCTTTCTCCTCTTATTGTAAAGTTTGTTAATGGCTGGGGTCCACCAGACTGGACGTTTGCCCTTTGTGGAAAGAGTCTTGGTTTTATTTGGGATTGCCTGATCCATGCAGTATTGGAGGTGTTCATAGAAGGCATTTGTAAGGGCTTCCGCAGCTTGGGTTGTGGTTTCCACTTGCTCAGGGGCCTTGAAGGATACCACACCAGTCTTGAGTAGTGTGAAGTTTGCTTTAGAGAAGTTCTTCACTGTGGTCTTTTTTGTTTGGGGTGGGGGCGGGATGTGGATTTCCAGTGAGATTAGTTTATGATCAGATCTCACCAATGAGAGATATACTTCCGGTGTGGAGCATTTTGTCCCCATGTTTGTGATAATGAGATCTAGTATATTTTCTCCTCTCGTGGGAACAGTGACTAGCTGTTCCATGGCATTTGAATTTATGACCTCCAGGAACCGTTGGTTTAAATACAGTTCCTATAGTGTTCCGGAAAGACTGGTAGGGAGCAATGCACTGATAATATAAATCGCAAAGGAGTTCTTCTAGTGTTGCAAGCCAAAAACGAAAGAAATAAGATCTCTTCCAAATATATGTAGAATTCATTCATTTGATCAGCAGCATGGATAGCAGCTGGAAACACTTATAGCAACCTTAGTCCCTTTTGATCACAAAGTACCCTTCAAGAAGTTTAAACATGTGCATTTAGAATAGCCCTAATGTACATTCCAAACAGAATCAACTGCAGAATTACGTAATTTACTTCAAATGTAGCAGCAAGGTTTATAATGAAAAAGGTAGCGCATTCAATGGCACATGGTATGATAATAACAACTCAGTGTGAAATTGGTCCACAGTTTTACTTCAAAAAAGGCATTAGGTAAAATGTTTCATTTAGACCTTTTAGTTTACTAATGGTGCTTCAGTAGCATTGTCGCCTCACAGTAAGATGTTGTCCTGTTCGATTCTCAGCTAGAGTGTCTTCTGTGTGGAGACATGCATGAATGGGCGTACCTTCGTTGAATGTTGTGAGTCAGGGTTGGCAACTCGGCATGTAAAAATCTACTGCCAATCATTAGCGGACCGGAGTTCCGCTGTGGCGACCCCTAACCGGGAAAAGCCGAAAGACACAAGTTTACTAATCTCTGAAGTGAAATTTCAGTATAGCTCTTTCTGTTCAAATTTCAACAATTTATCACTACCTCAAATGTCTAAACTTATAATTTGGAATCAGTAATTAGTCCCCCATGACATTCAATAAAATGTCTACTGTCATGAAGGCCATGCCTTATGTCCTAGATGTGCACTCTTAACATACATTCATGATTTCCTACCCACATATATTTTAGGGTAGGACACACCAAGTCATAAGTAATAAAATTAAAAGTACATGTAATAACCTCCCTCATCTTGTCCACCTTATTATTAATAGGGTTTACAAAGTAATTTCCTTCAGTGTCATGGCTACAGATGCCAGAATTTAAGCATTTCTTAAAGGGACCTCTTTTTTAAAAATGTTTGGCTACATTATGCTTACTGTGGACTATAATGTCCTTAAGGCTTCTTCCTTTAGATACCACTTGAGACAAAGAAGCATCTGATGAAAACACATTCCAATTAGAGTAAATAATGTTACCTGTTTTACCAGCAACTGAGTTATATTAAGTGATACAAGTAAATGGCTGTTGCATACCTTCATTACTTTAATTTTCTTTAATCAAGTAATTCATTTCTGTCAGTATGTGTTGCATTTATTATGTCTATGTGTAATGAGTCTTGATTTATCGTTTTATAAGAAAGCTTTTTCATTTTCAAAATAATCTGCCAGATTAGTACAGTTCCTTGTGTGCCACCAACATTGTGTTTATGGAACAGATTTCTTTAACTTTGAAGGATGGGCACTATGTGAATAAATATATTAAGGTAAGTTTTTTGAAATAATGCCCATGCACAACTTTGCTGTTAGTGCAGTTTCAAAAAAAAAAACTTGTGCCATGTTTACCAAGTCAGACATTTAACAAGTTCATCTGAAGTGACTTCTCCTTGCCAGATTCATGAGCAAAAATTTAAAAGGCATAACCATGCAGCAGTGTTCAATGCCATTTTGCATTAAAAAATTCTGTTTAAACCTGGCTATGATTAAATAAGTGCAACCGGGGCCATATTGGCTGCTCCCCAATTCATGTACCGCACAGTGCAAATAGATGCAATCTACAAATGACATATAATTCTTGGTAAGAACAAATTTTAGCAAACTAAACAGAAAATCCACACTTCCAGATGAGTACCATATTCATGAAATGTAGATGTATACAAAGATTCAACATCTAAGTCCATAAATTAATAACCTTTATATCAAAGTGGTCTTATATGGTTTCTGTCCGCGAATGTGAACCACGTTCTTTTAGCTCATTATTCATTACAAATTACATGCCAAAAAGGCTGAACCGAAAAATTATAAAAATCACACAATCTCCACTGCACCCACAAAGGGGGCGGGGGAGACAAGCATCCATCCCACCCCAAAATTATATATACCATCTCCATGGTTACATCCCAGTGAAGAAAAGGGGGTAATCCCCTGAATAGTGCACTGCTGGTTTGCACACAGCAGTATGTTGTGATGAAACTCATTGCAACATTGTATTCTCACCTTAAAGCCACAGGAAAAGTACCAGGAAAACTGCATAACAATGTAGTCTTACACACTTATTAAGAAAATCCTTAGTATCCTTCACATAATATGGCCCTTTCAAAACAAAAAAAAAATGATAATCTGCCTAGTCTTCTCTTGCAAGCACCCACAACTAGAGATGATAAGCAGTTTAACTGGATTTTTGTGAATTTTTGAAAGGGTGAAGAACTGAGATATTTTAGAACAGTTGTAAATAACATTTTGCCATTTTTCTTACCAGTACTTATAGGTCCATAGGTAGGTACTAGGCTATTGGACTTGGGCCTATACAAGCCTAGCCAAAAAGGTACCCTGGCATTCGCCACCCAAGAAAATTATTTTCCTGTGCCCCTGTCGAGCAAAGCCACAGAAGTGATCCCCGGGATGAATTTCCTATTTCCCATCCATTCATCAACATTTTTCTTGAAGAGTGCTAATGAGGAGCTTTGTTTGATATAGTTTTAATAACTCATTTGTATATATGAAAGCAGGATCAAAGGGAAACTTAGCTCAGGTAATGACTTAAATTCAGTAACAGAGTCTTAACATTAGCATTATCGCTACAGTTCTCTCTTACAATCTCAACCTTTTACAGAACTAACTTTTCATAAAATATAATGGACTGATTTAAACAAGTTTAAATGAAAGTAACTTTTAACTTACATGTATCCTGCCTACAATCAGTGTAATTATTTATCCCAGCAGCAAATAATCAAAGAGTCTTTGTAAGCAGAACTGTTACTTAACATTGTCAGCAGTATATTGATTAAAGAGGAGGCTCCCCCTATTGTAGAAGGAAGTAGCAGTCCACAAAAATCACAAAAACTGATAGGCCAAAAAACAGCCACACAGATGATACTATTATCATTATATTGTATTATTATATTTATTATTATATTTGTGGGTGCAGTGGAGATTGTGTGATTTTTATAATTTTTCGGTTCAGCCTTTTTGGCATGTAATTTGTAATGAATAATGAGCCGAAAGAACGTTGTTCACTATGGACTATTGAGTTTCATCACAACATACTGCTGTGTGCAAACCAGCAGTGCACTATTCAGGGGATTACCCCCTTTTCTTCACTGTGATGTAACCATGGAGTTGGTATATATGATTTTGGGGTGGGATGGGTGCTTGTCTCCCCCGCCCCCTTTGTGGGTGCAGTGGAGATTGTGTGATTTTTATAATTTTTCGGTTCAGCCTTTTTGGCATGTAATTTGTAATGAATAATGAGCCAAAAGAACGTGGTTCACTATGGACTATTGAGTTTCATCACAACGTACTGCTGTGTGCAAACCAGCAGTGCACTATTCAGGGGATTACCCCCTTTTCTTCACTGTGATGTAACCATGGAGTTGATATATATAATTTTGGGGTGGGATGGGTGCTTGTCTCCCCCGCCCCCTTTGTGGGTGCAGTGGAGATTGTGTGATTTTTATAATTTTTCGGTTCAGCCTTTTTGACATGTAATTTGTAATGAATAATGAGCCAAAAGAACGTGGTTTACTATGGACTATTGAGGATAAGAAAGAAATTATGTATTGTTACTATTATGCAAGAAACCCAGAATTTCCAGACAAAAGTTATACGAAAAGATTAAGAGAGAAATTAGAGGAAAGAAAAATACTTCCACAAGAAAGCCTGTCAGAAGCTTCAAAGAAAAATTTGTGTTAATTTTTTTATTCAATTTTGTGTTCACAAAGGTCGTGCCTTAACGGAGCCTGGAAACTATCGCCCCATAAGCTTGACTAGCTTGGTCTGCAAAGCTATGGAAAGGATCATCATGGACCTCATAAATAAAGATATTGAGGACCTACAGACACTGGATCCTACCCAGTTCGGCTTTGTTAAGGGCAGATCCTGCCTCTTAAACCTGGTCGATTTCTTTGAAACAGTCACCAAGGCCATTGACAAGGGGAAGGTGGTCCACACAGCCTACCTGGACCTTGCAAAAGCCTTCAATACAATACCCCACTCGGGCATTATAGATAAGCTCACCAGCTTAAATATAAACCCCTATGTCACTAGATGGGTTGCAAACTGACTCAAGGACAGAACCCACATGGTTAGAATTGCTGGAGCCATGTCACATGGTTAGAATTGCTGGAGCCATGTCAGACTCCAAATCAGTTACAAGTGGCGTCCCACAATGCTCAGTCCTGGGACCTCTCTTCGGTATATATTTCTTGGAGGTACAGGCTAACACGGAAGGACTGTGGCTGACCAAGTTCGCAGATGACTGCAAACTGGGCGCCATAATCGACTCCCCAGCCGACACAAGCATCCTACAAAAGGGCCTCATAGAAACAGACAACTGGTGCCAAAGCCATGGCCTCAAGCTAAATGCCAAAAAGTGTATAGTCATCCCCTTTGGCAAAAACAAAGTGCCCACAAATTACCACATAGGTGGTAATCCATTAAGTACGGAAGAAGTAATTAGGGATCTGGGGACCCAAGTTGATAGCAATCTTTCATTTGACAACCACGTGGCCAAAGTGGTTAGAAAAACATTTTATATAGCCCACCTAATCATGAAGGGATTCACATCTAGATCAGAGGAGATCATTGTGCCTCTTTACTCATCCCTCATCAGGCCCATAATTGAGTACAATGCCCCTTTTGGGATGTACCTTACCAGACACCTGCAGCAACTGGAAAGACCCCAAAAGTACCTCACCAAGAGGATCAAAGGGCTCAAACAGATGCCATATGCTACCCGGTTAAAGAAACTCCAGCTCTACTCAGTGGCATACCGCCTGCTCAGAGGCGATCTGTGCCTGACGTATAAAGCCATGTCCAACCCGGAATTAACGGACATGCTTCACCTCAGAAAATCCAAATCCCATTGAGCTACGTGCTCGAGAGACTTGAACCTCAGCACTGAAATAAATAGGACATGCTGGAGGGACAGATTCATAACCCAGAGGCTCCCTTCACTCTGGAATAAAATCCCAGTCCAGGTTAGGCAGAGTCCCTTATTGACTCTCTTCAAGAGGAATCTTGATGAGTGGATGGGAGATAGTAGGTTTACCCCGGGTATCACTTCTGTGTCACTGTTAGACAGAGGCACAGTATACTAACCTCAAAAAAGGGCATAGCAAAATTAATTTAAAATGGGTGGCAAAAGCCAAACACACTCTGGCTAGGCTTATAAATGCTCTAGGGCAGATAGCCTAGTATGAACCTATGAGCCTATAATACAACAGATCCATGAAAAACACTGTATAGACCAAGAAACTTTGTGCCATTTGGAAAAAGAAGTGACTGAGGAAATGCAAAAATTTAAAGAATAAAATTTAGAGACGTTTGAAAGGTGTAAAATGGAAATATGGACATGGGAAAGAAAGAGAGATCTGATATGGTACAATATTTATGCAAAGGAGAAAGACAAATTAGTCAACACAAATAAGTCAACCTTGAAGATATTTGAAGAGAAATACAGGCAAAGGCATCCAGATATGTTAAATTTCACAATAAAAAAAGATCACAAAGAGGGAATGTAGAACAGAAGATTAGTCAAGTAGAAGTTAAAAAAAATAGAAGCTGAAGTCATGGAATATTTGCGAAGTGAAGGACTCGGTGTAGAAAGTCTTAACACAGGTTATATCACAGCACAATAGAACAACTACAACAACTAGAACAAATTAGTGGCAAATCATTATAGACTGAATTTAGAAAATAAAGACAGACATTTGAGTTTTAGACTTCATACCCTTTCTAAGTTTGTAAGAGCAATATTTATAAATTGTCTCTATTTTTGGGCCTTTGTGCCAATTTTATTTATAGATTTGTCCAGATTTCTTGCTCTAAGAGGTTGAGAGGTATGACTGACATCTGGAAACAAAGTTCAAGCTATAAACCAATTTGCTCTTCCCATCCTGACAGTTATGGAGTGACTGACAAAGTCTGAACGCCAAAGGTGTTGAATAGATTAAACAGGAAAGCAAGAAGGATGCTTCATGTTCATGAAATGATTTATAAAAATCTGTGCATACCAAGATTATATATTCTGTGTTCCAAAGGCGGTATGGGCCTCCTCGAAACTGATTTCATATATAGATCTGCAGTTGTGGGACTGCATACATATCTGCTGACCTCACAACACCCAAACAAAGTGAAATTTTGAAACATGAGGAGAATAAATCTAAAATTACTTCCCTGCTTAGTCTAGCAGAAGCATATTGGCGTGAAGTGGGAATGGAAATCAAACCAGAAATAGATAAAAATCAGACAGCAACTGAATGTGCCAAAAAACAAAAGAAAGAATATAAGATGAAGAATCAGATGAGAAAGCAAGAAATGTGGAAAATGCATAAATAGAGTTGCAAGTGTGGAAAACTCCAGGAACAACATCATGTTAATCAAGATCAAATGCAGGAATGGTTAAGGAGAGGCAAATTCAAACCAGAAGATGAAAGGTTAATATTGGTGGCCCAAGATAGTGGGCTACGTACAAGTTGGTTTACAAAGTCCATTGACCATGTGGGAAAAACAGACAAATGTAGGTTTTGAAAAACAGAATTGGAAACAGTTGAACACCTTGTCGCTGGTTGTGACATATTAATGGTGAGTCTATATTAGATAATTGAACTTTCAAACGTTCGACTGTCATATGGTCGACACCATATGATCGAACTTTTAAAAGTTTGAATATCTAATTAAAAAAAATAAACTACACAAATAACCTACCTGAACGTTTTATCAAAAGATAGATGCAAGAAAACCAGATATAGTGGTTCTTGAAAAGAAGACGAAAATAGCATTGATCATAGAAATCACTACACTGAGTAGCAACAGTGTCTTGCATACAGAGAGACAAAACGTAATAAAATATCAGAATTTGCAAGCAGAAACGAGCAATCTAGAAGATACATAGACAGTTGCAGTAGTAGTAGGAGCAACGGGTCTTATAAAACAGAATCTACAGTCATATTTAGATATGTTATCAGTATATGTAACTCCATATGAATTGCAGGAGTCCTTACTGGGCACATTGTGGGTGACATCAAAGATTGAACCAATACTAATTTCATTAACTTTAATCATACTTTGACTTAGGAATGGGGTCCATTCCTATCATGGTATTAGAAACCCAACAGACTTGGAGAAATTTAAAAAAATTAAAGAGGAGGCTCAGCAACTAACAGTTAAGATAGGAGGAACTGAGATAAAAATGGTGATGTATAACCAAACTCCGAGAAAGTATCCAGGAATAGATGGTATTAAAAAGGATGTTTAGAAACTAGGAAGGAAGAAAGTGATAAAAATCTGGAAGGTCATATTTAACAGTATTTTAAAAAGAGGGGAAGGCACCAACAGCCTGGAAAAGTAATTGTGGTGGCTATAATACATAAAGATGGTAAACATCCAGCTGAACCAGCTTCATATAGGCCCATTTCAGTTTTAAACAATGATTATGAAGTGTTTATGTCTATAATAGCTGAAAGAATGGCAAAGGCGATTCCAGACATTTGGCAACATTAATAGAATAATGATCCAGAGGGAAGCAGAATGCAAGAAAATACCGCTGTTGTTGGTGGGGCTTAATGCAGAGAAAACATTTAACTGTTTAACAGAGTAACCTAGGATTTTATGAGTAGGGCAATGGAAGCTTTTGCATTTCCTGATACAGTAATAAGGTTAATTAGAAAGACATCTGAGGGATTGGAGGCACAAATCAAAGTGGGAGGGTTCCTCTGTGATAACTTGGGTCTGAAAAGAGGAACCTGGCAGGGGTGTCCTCTTTCTCCTTTGTTCGTTTTATATTTAGAACCATTGGCAAAGAAAATAAGGGACTGAAAAATTCAAAAAAAATAATTGGTATGGTGTTCAGAAAAAGCTGGCTTTATTTGCAGATGTTATGTTGTACCTGATGGAATAAAAAAAATGACATCTGAGTTGTGGAATATTCTGAGACAATTCCTATTTTTTTAGGATTTAAATTAATGAAGATAAATAAATGCTGTAGCTGTAAACTATGTATCCACACATGAACTGGCCCAGCAATACCCATATTTATGGGAACATGATAAAATGAAGTATTTGAGAATAAAGAAGAAAATTAATTCTGTTGGAGCAGCTAAGGATCTGTGGGAAGATAATAAAAGTTAGTACAAAAAATGAGAAACTGAAAGCTTTTGTCTGTGGGTATAGATAGCAAGATACAAGCAATAAAAATGTTTTTAGTCCCTTTAGCTTTATATACAGGTCAGGTATATTTGTATCAACCAGAGGAGACATTTTGAATAATAATAATAAAGGGTTGAAGGATATTGTTTGGGAGGGGAAGAGGGCAAGTATCAAGTGAGAAAAGTTGATCTTCCCAATAGAACTAGGAGGTTTAAGATTACCTGATTTGAATGGATATTTAGAGCTACACAGCCACGGCTTTTATACATAACACAAACATAATGCTGCAATTCAAAATAGAAAGGGATGATGATGAAGTGTGAGGATTTTGGACACAGATCCATTAGGAAAATAGCAACAGTCATACAGAATATTAAGTCAGCAAGCAAAGGAGAAGTAGTATTGCTGAAATTGAATTCATCCTCAAGTCTTGGTGAGTACCTTTATGAGATGGGCCCTGTTTTTCCGATGATATAAGAATGTCACTTGGTCTTGATAAATGTGCAAAAGCAACCATTAAATAGGAAAACTGCAGCACCAAAAAAAATATCAGTTTGGGACAAGAATGTGATATAAAAGAACTTGAGCAAAAGGGAATCTATAAATATTTGGGAATTGATGAAGGATCAACAATAAAACATGAGAAAATACAAATACAACTTAGTAAAGAATATTTAGAAGACTTAAACTAATTATGAAAACAGTGTTGACATCTAGAAACAAAATTCAAGCTATAAACCAATTTGCTCTTCCTGTCCTAACTTAAGTTTTGGAGTGATTGACTGGCCCCAAAAGGTGTTGGATAGATTAGATAGGAAAACAAGGAGGATGCTTCATGCTCATCAGATGATTTATAAAAATCTGTGCATACCAAGATTATATATTCCCTGTTCCGAAGGAGGTATGGGTCTCCTTGAAATTGATTACATGTATAGATCTGCAATCGTGGGATGTACACATATCTGCTGACCTCACAAGACCCAAACATAGTGAGAGTTTTGAAACATGAGGAGAGTAAATCTAAGATGACTTCCCTGTTTAGTCTAGCAGAAGCATATCAGCATCAAGCAGGAATGGAAATCAAACCAGAAGTAGATAAAAATCAGGCAGCAACTGAATGTGCCAAAAAAACAAAACAAAGAATGTAAGGTGAAGGATCAGATGAGAAGACAAGAAATGTGGAAAATGCAGAAATATACTTGCAAGTATAGAAAACTCCTGGAAGAACCTCATGTTGATCAGGATCAAATGCAGGAATGGTTAAGGAGAGGCAAATTCAACCAAAAGATGAAAGGTTAATAGTGGCTGTCCAAGATAGTGGGCTATATACACATTACTTTACAAAGTCCATTGAACATGTGGGAAAACAGACAAATGTAGGTTTTGTAAAGCAGAATTGGAAACAGTTCCACACCTTGTTGCTGGTTGTGACATACTAATGGAAGAAGGACTGTATACTGAAAGGCATAATAATAATATAGCCAGACTGTTGCACTGGGGATTGTGCAGTCATTATAGTATTGAAGCAGCTGAAAAACACTGGAAACATGAGCCACAAAGCATAATAGAAAATGATGAAGTCTACATCACATGGGATCACCCTTTACCAACAGTTCAAAAGATAGATGTGAGAAAAACAGATATAGTGTTCCATGAAAAGAAGACAAAAATAGCATTGATCATTGAAATCTTTACACCCAGTGACTACATTGCCTTACGTACAGAGAGACATAAAGTCATAAAATATCAGGATTTGCAGGCAGAAATGAGAGCGATGTAGAAGAAAGATACCCAGACAGTTGCAAGAATAGTAGGAGCAATGGGTCTTAAGAAAAAGAATCTGCAATCATATTTAGGTATGTTAGCAGTACATGTAAATCTGTACGAAATGCAGAAGGAGTCATTACTGGGTACATTGCGGGTGCTGTGAAGAGCACTTCTGGCTGACATCAAAGATCGAAACAATACTAATTTCATGAACTTTAATCGTACTTTGACTTAGGAATGGGGTCCATTCCCGTCATTGTATTAGAAACCCAAAAGACTTGGAGAAATTAAAAAAGGCAGAATATTATATTCATTAAGTTGTAGAAAGTATACTAGGAACTAAGCCAGCAATGGGAATGGAGAAAAGATTCTGCCAATAGGGTTGACTGCAGTTAGGCTGTTAGGGATGCAGAGAATAGACAACAGGAGACTGGGATTTACTGGAGAAGATAGCATAGGAACCAAGGAATTGGGAACAAATAATTAGAGAAGGAAAAGTAATAGAATGGGAAGAGGGAAAGAAGGCATTTGGGTTGCAGGCTAGTGTTTGCCTTCCCTATTAGGGATTAATATCAGAGTATAGACAAAAGAGGAAGAGACAGGGAAATCCTGAGTGAAAGACCTGCTCTGGTTGAGTTTTTAATCTAGAACAGAAGCTGCTGTTAAAGTGATTGTATGGCATATAAAATATTGTGCAGTAACTATAGGGATCAATCAGATGATGTCAGCAAAGATTGGGAAGAGAGATTAGACGTATTATATGGCTCTCAAATATGCAATAGCATCTACAAGATGTAGGATTTTTGCCTGGAAGTATTTGCATAGATATTTTCATACCCCAAACAGACACCAAAGAGTTTTTCCTCAGGTAGGTGGCAAATGTTGGAGGTGTAATGGGAAGAAAGAGGTAACTGAGAACATATATTTTGGGAGTGTAATGAGTTGGCAGACTTTAAAAATTCCTTACAGAGTACTCTGTCTGAAATAATGAGCGAGCAAAAGAGTGTTAACTAAGGAAATTGTATTACTGAGCTGAGATACAGATTCTGATTTGCCTAGACATAGTAAGGCCTTGAAAAGTTTAATTCTGGTGGCTGACAAAAAAAAAGCAGTTACTAGAGAATGGAAGTTGAAATCTAAACCAAGCATACTTGAAGTAGTGAATATTGCAACAGATATAAAAAAGGATCTTTAGAAAAGAGAAGGAGTAAATTACATAAAAAAACTAGAAATTGTGGGAACAGTACTTGCAGAAAAATGTTTTTGAGGAGGAATGAAGTTTAAGAGAAGGCAGGAATTGAATAATGTATGTAATGTTGCTTAGATCACATGATGTATAACACTATATGTGGTATACAACATTTGTAACTATGAACATGTTAATACGGTTTGATTACTTTTATATACATGTAAATTTGCCTGTCTCACAAGTGATAATTCAGTAGAGGTGTTAAAAAAACACTGTATTGATTTTTGAAAAGCATTCTAAGTTTAATATTCCTAAAAATTGTTTCCGGTCCACAAACGCATTAAATTTATTAGTATTTGATGCAGGTACAAGTGAAATCCCCGTACCTGATGAAGCATACTAACTGTATAATTAAACCCACTTTGTAACTACCATAACAGTAAACCAGCAAAGTAGTATGAAACTAACAGGAAGCAAACTTCCCTGTTTGAAACCACATAAACCTTCCCCTCGAAAGGACTTCCAAGAAACAAGTGGCTAACAAAGCAATAGTCCAACTTGCCAGTCTCAAAACTGGAGAAAATAGGAATAATGAAGAAAGAAAAACTGGTGCAAACTGCCTTTGTGATTCACTCACTTCTCTTGGGGTCTTCAGCACATGGAATACTTTAATATCATTTGTAGCATAGGATGATAAAATGTGATGTCCACATGTAAGGTAGGTTCCCACAGTGCAGTAACTGAGAGATCTGATTACTAGCATGCCCAGTGCTGTGTAGCAACCCCATAAGCACAGAGGCAAGCATCTGGTCATTACATCATGCCGTCTTAATTGGAGGTGGAGACAAACAGTCATGAAATCTTTCCTCATAAGCCACAGGATATGTCCATAAAGGTGTGTCAGGTTTCAGTCAGATTATTCTGGTGTCCCTGCCTAATAAGTGCAAACATGTCAAAATATTACTTAATGTTTAAGTAGGAATAACATTCATGCACATGCACAAGAAAGCACACATTGTCAAGTACCTCAAAGCTTGAACATTCAGTGGACATTTTACCTTCCTACAGATGATAAGAGGCCCATTTCTGTTGTGTATTTGTCAAGAACAAATGTAATCCACGTATCCTCTCTGCTGTACTTCACAGAATACATATATCAGAATAAATACTTCAATAAATGAATCTTAACAATTAGGGGAGTACTTTAGGCCCTGTGTTACTCTGAGAACTCTACTGTGCAAAGTTGCAGTTGCAAAAATAAAATAAAAATAATTATAATTAGATTGATGCAGCCTAATGCATTTAACCTATCCTGGCAGGCAGACTCAAAAAGTAAAAAAGAATCAGGGAAGTAAAGGACACACAAAACATTTTTGTTGACACACAAAACAGTTTGGGGTTAGTGTTGCATATTGGCAGCCAGTGTTATGAAAAACATCCATGCTGTTAATATAATGAAAGAAACCACTTCTTAACATTACAGTGCAAACACCCCCTTACACACACAAGCTGTTTATGCCTTGGATACAGCCAGACTGTATTCAATCGGTAAAGTCATAACTGGCTGACTAATTTGTAACACACACACACACACACACACACACACACACACACACACACACACACACACACACACACCAAATTATAAGGCAGATGAAAGTGCTTCTTTCTTGTCTTGGTCCATGGCCTGTGAGAATAGACAGCCTCATCTAGGGCAGAAGTAATAAACACCTCCAGTGGTACATAGTATAAGCATTCCACCTGTTCTGGCAACCTGACTGCCTCAGCTATACCATGGCTTGTTAAAATAAATTTCTCTCAACGTAACGAGCTGCCAAGCAAGATATGAATATCTGACTGTCACATTCAAACATGACTCACTCTGTTAAAGCTTAGAGTTTGTGTTATACATCAATTGACCCAGTGCATAGCAAAGAAATACAGTACTGATCTCTTTCATTCACATGTGTAGTGAAACCACACTATAGGAGTAGCACAGATTTACACCCCAAGTCTGGTACATATTTGGAATTAAGTTCAATACTATCTGCTTTATTTGAAAATCCTAATTGGTTATGCACTTAGTAAAAGATGCTGTGATGATAGGAAGTACTGCCAGCCATGCCAGGAAAAATATGGCAGTGGATGTGTAACATATGCCAGCACAGCTGGAATTTTGTAAATAATTATATGTTATTTGTATATCAAACTGATTTATATAGATGCTTGTGCTGAAAATGTATTTGTGAGGTTTGCTTTTGTTAAAATGTATTAATAGTGTGCCCTGCTGGAAGGAATTATTGTAACTGTTTAGATGTATACATTGTAACAGCATACACTGAAAGTCAAGTGGTTAATCTTAATCCAACTGATTTTGAAAAATATTCTTGAAATTAAATTACTTTCTAGTTTAAGCCATAAAGATGTTATCACACAGTTTTGAATGAAGCAAGAAATGTATTGTCTGTGCTAGAGAATAGGTTGCAGCTCCTGTAGGAAAAGTGAAATGGTTTTATGACTTCCAGGAGATCTGAGCAAAGCTCTACCTGTATGTATGGTAACACAATGGAACTAAACTCCTGTCAGCTTCTAGGGTTGGTGATAGCATGGGAAACAGATTCAGATGACCAGATGTGCATGTGATATTATTCTGTAAGCCAAAAAATAATATTTAGATATTAGTAGGAGTTTGCTGTCAGCACTGTGAACCACACGTCTTCTAAGGGAGCACCATTGACAAATGCTCTCCCACTAGGATGGGCATGCCCATCCATTCCTGCCTTGCCATCAGTCATACATGCTACTAATTGAACTCAGTTTTATCTCTCTACACCAACAGAGAGGCCCATAGGTTTTGGGATTTTTATTTGTTTTCAACATTACATAGATTGTTTTATTTGAGGAATGTACATACAGATATTAATTGGTTTGGCCTGGCTACTGTACCTGCAATTCCAACCAATCTCGCCATAGTCTAACTTTTTAACACCTCTAAGGTAGCCATCAAATCCAATTGCACTATCCTCAGTCTAACATCCTATCACAAAAATGTATATATGAAGCATCGCACCTCCTGGTATTCCTGTTGACACCTACCCCATCCTTATATTAACCAATCAAATTAGCACTCAGACTCCTCCACACAGTCTTGCAGCATACCCTTTATTCAGTTCACACTCACACAGTTACTTGTTTCCTTCTGAAAACCAAACTATTGCTATGCATTACTGTCTCCTTAAAAAAGTCAGCATGGGTGCTAACTTGCAATCCAGCACTAACTTACTATCCAACATATAAGCTATATCATTTCCGTTTGTATTTGGTTAGCTGTTCCCCTTACTACTTCACAGTACTAATTCCTGTGCTGACTTTGAATAGATTTTTACCATACCTTCCACTCATTTGACTCTACTTTTATTAAAAATTCTAAACACATTTATCAGCCTCTAAACTATAGAATGCTCTCTATTACCAATAATAACCTCGTTTGTTTTCTACTTATGTACATCACTTTGTACAGTGACCCACTGGCATACGATCCTCAAAACGTCATCCCCATACCTGTTCCACCCTATCTCAAACCACTGTTCACTTTAAATTATGTCTCAGCTTTATAATTCCCAAACAATACAGTACCTAAATTTCAAATAACATTTCAAATACTGGTACATGCACTCATCCTCATTTTCTCAAAAACCTAATTATTTTTTGACAAAGGTATAATCCTAACCAAAGTACAATGATCTGGGGATATACATCACAATCCTGGTGCCAGCCCTACTCAAAGCACTCACAGTCCTGAAGCAAACAGAAATAATAAAATAACTCCAAAGTCCAGAATACAACTTCAGGCATAACATTTATTAACCTAAACATACAAATTCTTTGTAATAAAGTAGTAGTACTCCATTTATGGCTAGCATTTCACACCACTGATGCTCACAGAAACCTGGCTAAAAAACATAAGGACATTCTACCACAGGGAAGCACTATCCTAAGACTTGACAACAAAACAAAAAAGAGCCATCATGTACCAAAGTACATTAAAAATCCCTATCCACATGAGACATCTCAGTTTGGCAGTGCTGAAGTTCTAATTTGCCTGCTTCAAATTAACTTAAAGAAAGCCCCCCCCCATCAAAATAATCCACAAACTGATGAGAGTATCTTATCCTGGCTGTCAAAAAAAATTTCCCACAAAATGATCATACTTGGTGATCTAAATATTAACTGGATAAACTCATCACATGCATCTCTAGTGCACTCCTTGATCCTTTATAACTTATGTCTAGTTAGTATATTTATCAGCTGGTTAAACAAAGCCACAAACACCTTCATAACTATACACAAAATTCATGACTCTAATCCAGATAAAATCCAAGAGGAAGGAATCATCCCTGACACCATAAGTGATCACCACCCAACACAGACCATTAGTCACTGCAGTATTGCCCCTCCTTCTCCCCACTGTAGTTTAGTTCATAATTTAGCAAACTTTAATCCTGGTACTTTCATATCCACCATACAGCATTGTAACTGGCAGACAAAGCAATTGAAACTTTTAACAATATTTTCTAATTGTTTTGAATGTACAAACTGCTTTTAGAAGAAAAAAGAGTAAAGTTGCATCCCAGATCCAGCCCATTGACTTACTAGGTCAACAAAGCATTTAATGAAAAAAAAGAGAAAAGAAACGGAAATAGAGACAAACACAATAAAATCACCTACAACTGAAATCAAAGCCCTAATGAACAGGACAAAATACTACTATAGTCTACAGAATAAACAAACAACCCAGAAAGTTTTTGGCATCTATTAACAAACTCCTAAAACTAGGAAAAACTTTCCAACCCAACCCAATGTCACAGAACAAACATAGCACATACCTTTAATTCCCACTGTATTAATTCATCTTCATCACTGGTCAAAATGTATCTACCAACACTACTAACCATAGCCCACTTAAACTTACAAGCTCTTCCACATTCACCCTTAAACCAGTCCCTGCAAAAAGTGTCATTGCTGAAATTAAAGCCAACTGCACTAGCAGCTGGCAATATTAATGTAGAATATATCAAGCTACTAGCAGATGAGGCACTAGTCTGTCCAGTGCCCATACTTATTAATAGATCTCTACAGGACTCCTATCCCTAGAATATGGAAACAGACTACATTGTACTCCTACACAAGGGAGGCACCTCTATTGAGTTAGGTAATTACAGACCTAGATCTGTTCTCCTCCTGCTATGAAAACTACAAGGTGACATGTCCACACTCAGCTACTTATTGAAGTACCTCCTTGCAAATAACAAACTATCCCCTACACAGCATGGTTTCCCATCAAATTATAGTGTAACAACCACTTTACATTAATTTCCTAACACATATCATGACAATAACCAGCTAGTCTCAGTAACCTTCCAGGACCTTTTTAAAGCATTTGACACACTCTCCTACCCCCTGTTAGAGATTATGAATATAAGGCTGAAATTAATTCTGTTGTAAATATGCTGAAAGATAAAGCAGAGAATAAAAAGTTTGCTTGAATGTATGTATAGAGTTTAGCAATGTAAAATGGGCATTCATATATAACAGACAGGGTTCTCTTCACAGCATCAGAAAAAGCCTAACAAAGCAATATTGGAAAGCAAGTATTGCATGGTTTTCTCATGTTTGCAGAACAGTTTACAAATATCCATTAACAGACAGGAACAGCAGCAGAACAGCTTGTACAGATGTTTCCTTTCATATTTCTGTTAATGGTATCCTCACATCAGGAAAAGTGCTTACAAGTAAATCACAAAAGGACAATAGAAAAGTCTATCAAGAGGAAAAAACAAAATCTATGTGCATGACTAGAACTGTATATAACTGTATTAATTCAGATATGTTACAGATATTTTGGTAGAAACACACTTATTTCGAGGTATTGTATGGAGAAAGGAAAGTCATCATCTATACTGTTTGTGAAGAAAAACTTTGTAAATATATGCTACAAACTGACAGAAAGAGTACGTGTTGTTTGTTATAAAAATAAGTTATCTGTAACTATGCTTATAGTGAAATAGCTGCAAAATATATTTCTTTATCAGTGCATAATTTGAAAGGCTTGGTGCTTTAAACAAACTACAGATGGAGTCATAAAAAGCTCTGTGTCTCTGATTCAGCAGTAAACAGCCAGCAAGACTGTATGTCTTAAGAAGACTTTGGATCCAGAACAGCAAAGAAGCAGCACAAATTAAAATAAATTTTTCACCCCCCATTGTTCCAAACCCTTAAAGATTGCCACCTTTCCAGTCACCTTGTTGACAGAAGCCAGTGTGTCAAATGGTAAACCACATCCTTAATCTTTCTCCGTGTGAACATCGGTGTTCCTCAAGGATCTCTACTTACACATGCATTATTTAGTATATTCATTAATAACTTATATGCTGCAACAGGGCCCTTTACCCTTCATTCCTTATGCCAATGATTCTGCATTTATTTACTCAGCCTCTTTATTAAATGAGCTTCAGTCAGTCAGTCATGCTTTATGCTCTTCTGTTGAGCAATGACTGCAACAATCTGACCTTATAACCGTTGCTAGAAAGATTAAAGTTATGTTCTTCCTGTTCAGAACCTCATCTTCTGACCAATCTAATTTTGTGGTACTCTCCTCTGAGAATGTAAAACTAGATATTTCCTCACATGCCAAGTTACTTGATGTCACCATCACCAATAATCTTTGGTTTCACCAATACATCACTAACATCATTACAAAAACATCAAAATAGGGGACATCTGCAAAGCCAAATCTTACCCGACTGAACATGCTAGAAAGTCAGCGTCTACTGTTTACCCACTTCCTGGTGTACTTAGTGTAGCTTCAGTGTTCATCAGTCTACATTCGACTCTGGTACATAGACTGGAGGGTTGGCTATTATAAAGTAGCAAAATTTGCTACTGTCATCCTCAGTAGGGCATACTATTGCACTGCAGTCAAAAAACTGAATTGGATGGAGTTTCCCCAATTACCTCAAATATGCACAATTAAAATTTGTCCACTTTATCCAATACTAGTACTCAAATGTCTAGTCATAGCACCACCGCTCCACTGTTACTCCTCCTGCCAAGAGCTGCACACCAAAGATAAATTCCTTGCTATCAACACAAGTCTTGTAGCTCACATGGAGAATTACAAAACTTGTAAATCACATGGATATGAACACTTCTGCCATAACATGTCCAAACTCTGGAACCTGACTCCTCTTTCACTCTGGCAAATTGTAAAGTCCTCTACTTTTAAAAAGTGCTTGCATACTCATTGGTGACTGCCAAAAAAAGCATTTACTGGAAAATGGAAAGTCTAAATCAGCTGTACTAGAAGTAGTGAATGTAGTAGCAGAGATAAAAGAACTGGACTGGAAGTGGGATCTTTAGAAAAGGGTTGGAGCAAATTTCATAGAAAAAAGGGAATTGTGGGAACAATACGTGCAGAATAATATTTTAGAGGAGGAATGAAGTTTAAGGAAAGGCTGGGATTGTATGAGCTGTGTAATGTTTGACTGACAATGAGTGCACAGATTATAAGTGATGTGTAATGTTTGCAACTGAAAATATGTCAGTATGGTTTGTTTTCATTTATAAAAATGTATGGTTGCCTATGTCATATGTGATAATTCAGTAAACATGGTTCTTGTTTAAAAAAATCAAGATATGCCACTGCTCTACTGCACCTGGCTAATATCTTCTACAACAGCCTCCTTCACCCACATTTCCATAAAACTCTACTGTAAGGCTGTCTTAAGTACAACCTAGAACTCTTTCTTTATATATTGTGACTGTCTTACGGAGTCTGTGTATCATATTAATTCTAATGGATCTTTTTTCACCTCTGTATAGGTGAAATAGTTTAAACATGTATAGCTTTACATATCCAAGTATTGTATTCTGTAGAAATTGATAGTGTTAACATTGCTTTGTGCTGTAAATTGCTTTTGAAATGCTCATTACTGTGTGCATTAAAATGTTTTCTGTAATGTCTGTTACTATTTAGTTGCAAATTTTTTGGAGCTTATCTGCCAGTGCCTCTGCTGAAAGAAAGGTCTTGCATGGCTGAGTCAAACTTTCCTGGTAAATAAATGCAAATAAAGTAATAAAAACATATTGTTTGTTGAAATTTGTATTGATATATGTATGATCATATGTAGCAATGCAGTGAACGTTTTATAAGCCTACCCACTTTTCTCTGTGAAAAATGTATATATGTATGCTATAACTCACTTACTGTATAAATGTCTCTCTAATCTTAATAGTTGTATACAGCTGTATCATTTACTGTATGTCTCTGTAATTGTGAAACTTTAATATTTTCCTCGACTGAAACTGGTCATTTGAGATCTGTGTTCTACCCAAGTTAAATTCAAATAAGTACATAGATTTGTATTTGACATGAGGGCAGTAATACTGACTTTATCAATTAAAGTTGTTTGTATAGTTCCCATAAGCGCTACATAAAGTAGTAGCAAAACAAACTGGCAGATCATTGGATAGAGTTCTGTATATAAGGATTCCGAAGGCTTTGGGTGGTATTGTCAAAGGCCCTCCCCTTAGCCTTCTATTGGTTTTATTAGATATACAGTCAGTACAGCAAAAATCAGCGACTGCATATTGTTTTATTTTTTTTTTAATGATCAACTGACTTGACGTGACTGTAGACAGAAATCACAGTATTACATGTTGTTTAATTTAGTTTAAAAAACCATTACCATCATGTACATAGTGAGGAATAGTCCTTTTATAATCAAACATACCTAACAATGTTCATCAAGAGATGTTGCCAACAAGATGTAATAATCTAAATCTTGTAGCAAACCATACTATCCAAACAAGCCTGCATGTAGGGTTAACAGTTTGTCTTCAATGTTGTTTAATTTGTTTTTAATATTAAAGTTATCTGCGATAGTTTTTGGTTACGTGACCCTCTCTTCACCCTCATTGGTTTGTTGTTTTAACATCTTACTATGAATAGCTAAATCTATAATAAGAACCGTGTTGTACAGTTAGGTGTGAAGTGTTTTTGTGTCCTCCCTGGGCATATGTGATCCTTATCAATTAATTCTCACCCTAGGAGTAAATTAGGATGGTACTTGTTTCCCACATGGTCTTAGCAGTCCATTGGCACTATGAGTTCCCACAATCCGAGCATTCTCTAGGCATCACTCACTGTCTCCCAAGAATCATGTGTAAACGTTTAAGCATGTGAAAAGCAGTACTTGCCAAAACTCAGAACTCTCTGGAGACATTGACCTCTGCAATGTACCACAGCTCGAAATATTCACAGGATAAATGCAGCAATGAACCGTTGAGTTCACTTGTACAGGCTCCCAGTGACACTCCCTCTGTTTCTCCCTCCCTTTGTTTAGTTTAAGTTTTCTCCATAGACTCTTGTTGCATGCTTCAGCTAAAGAGATTAATTTGGTAAACATGATTTCTGAGACACCCTTAGGGCAGCTGACATGTTAAAAACCTAATAGGAACTTTCAGAACTGAAACATAAGGGAAAAAGTGGGCACAGTTTTGCTTGTGTGATATTTCTGTTTTTCTTAGAAAAGGGAAGTGTTCTGCTAAAACTCTACTCGTGCATTGTAGGTTTACTGTACTGCTTTGCAAAATGTGTCTGCTGTTTGTGGTGCTGCTTTAGTAGTCATTGTAAATCTATAATTTGGGTCACATTGCCATGAACTAAAGCACTGAAAGTTTAGCAAATCGAGTGTTTTTTTTAATACCACAGAGGCATTTTACACTGAATGCCGTGAAATTATGTTAAAGCTTTAGCTAGCAAGAAACTGATGAAACAGAGAAACATAGAAATAGATGCTGGTGGCAGATAAAATGTCACTGAACTCCTGCTGTCTGACCCTTCCTTGCCTGATGGTAGCAAACAAAACACTGGTCAATCTTCTGTCTGTGTAATAATTTTGTCGAAGCCCACTTGCGCATTCTTCATTTCTTTAAAACACACTATCTCTTCAAAGGAGGCTGATGCAGAAGTTGGTTTCTGTCTGAGAACCCTTACTGACAGTGCCTCTGAATACCCTTTGTGTCTTTAGGTTTCTGTCCTTTTCTGTCAGAGTTCTAAAAGGTGATACCATTTTGAATTTTAGATGCCTTTGAAGTATATAAACATTCATTTGTTTCCCTTATCTTTAGGGTGTACATATTGTTTATTTAATTAAGTTATCTTCTGGTTACAGACGTTAACAGTCCTTTAACTTATTTTTAGTTATTTTCACATTATGCATTTATTACCCTGAGTGGAACCGTCTTTATCTTATGACCTTACAGATAAAAGGATTGCAGACTGATGCTAAGAGTTCAGTTGGGCACTGACTGTGATGACTGCATTCTTTCAGATATATAACAGACCTGCTAGGCTGTAGTGTAACACAGACACAAAAAAGCCATTGCAGGATACATTCATTCCATTTACTAATGTGGCAGGAAGAGCAGTGCGACATCCAACATGCAGGTTCCTAAGGTGACACTCTTAACTTTATACATTATATCCCTTCCCTTAAGCGACAAGAATTATGTAAAAGCTACAGATAGCATTTACTGTACTGTTATTTTATTACTAAAATGCAATTTATGCATTCGGCCATACAACACATTTTTTGACACTGCATAACATTTGAAGAATGCATACATACAGTTACATACGGTATCTGTAAGTCATGCCTCTCAACTGTCCAGAATTTTGCAGAATGTACAGATTTTGCCTCATATTTTTGGTCTGCCCCAAATAAAATCTGTGGTTTTCTGTCAAATCATTGAAGATTGCAGTCACTGAATAATGACAGGCATTAATTTGCAATTTGCATATCTTTCAGAAAATACATGCTAAAGCAATACTTCTAAGTTTATATGAGCAATTTTTAAAGTCTGTCTATAGTTTTGGGCCTTTATCCATCGTCATTTTTTTGTCTTTGTCCCTGAATCTTGCACGAAGAGGTTGATAATATGGCTATATTACCAGTCTTTATTGTTTTAAAAAATAGCATAGACTTTCTACGTTTAGATATCTTAACAGATGTTCCAAAGCTCACAATTTTAAGTCACTCTTGCTAGAAGTCATAACTAATAATACAGTATTGAAATCTGGAAGATTCGAAAGATCAGGAGTCACTAATTGGACAGTGATGTATTCAAAGGAGTTCTGTAAGTCAGGAACAGCTTCTTTGGTAGATGGTTGTGTCAGTTTCTTGTGTAGACCCTTCATATTAGGTAATCGCACTGCAGTTTCACATCTCTGAGCTAAAGATGGTCCTGCTTTTTATCAATATCTTCTGTTGCATCTTAGAGACTTCTGTTGCATCTTAGAGACTGGCTACCTTTGGTTTGCACCAGGTAAGATCTTGTGATATTAACTTGTTTAATGGCAACATGTTCTTGTAGTTCTGACTGAAGTGTGTACAGTATTCTGTTAGATTTGTCATAGTAAGTTTTCTGCTTTAGCTGTGCTCTTTGCAAAGCTAATTTGAAACTGTGATGAAGTAGGTCATTTTTGTCTTAATTCTGTACCCCGTAAGTAGTTAAGAATGTGACAACCTATCGGTCATAGTGGAATATTTATGTATTAAATCAAAGCTAATCAGCAGTGTTGCTTTAAACTACAACATAGTTTTCATAATATTTTTTTGATTTGGCTGTATGATTCTTTCTGCCCTCCAATATTAGTGCAGATATCTCAGCCTGGTCAATATACAGAAGTTCCAGTTTTTGTGAAAATAAAAATAAATTTTGCACTTGAAAATTGCAGACTATTATCAGAAACAAAAATGCCCAGTATCCCATGAGATGAAAAAATTGCTTCAAGAAGCATAATTACTGAAGGCCAGATTCATAAAGGTTACCCCAAAGTATACACTTTCTAAATTCAAGAACAGCCCTGCCACAGTGCTTGTGCTGTCTATTCACTCAGAAAGATTACACTTAAGTGTACACATAGTGTACTCTTTGTGGTAACCTTTACAAATCTGGCCTTGAATTTGACAATGTGCCATGTAGCTTTAGGACTTTAGGCTACTTACAAAATAGCACAATTGAAGTTTTGACTGTCCTTACACTGAAATAAGTCCAGTGGCCTTTCTGGTGTTTCATGTTGATAGCTTTATTTTTTTAACATTGCATTAATATTTAATTAATATTAAACACATTGCAGTTCTAACAGTTTTCACCATTTCAGTTTGATGAGAGATACCAGGACAGAACATAGTCATGTATTGTCTTTTTCTGCACTTAACTAAATCCAAATATTTAGCGTGTTTTTATGTAAATGGCTTTGGTACCCTGACTTCTTTGGATTTAAACAACAGACCTTGTGAAACATGAATTTCATCACAGAGTGCATATTACAACTGGATGGGAAGTGGAACATCTGCATTGAAGTGTCAAGCTAAATTTACAGAACAGATTCTTGTATGTTATTCTCAGACTGTGTGAATAAGTTAGCATATTGTCAATAAACATCAAATACAACATTAGAGTCCAATATTTTGCCTGTGTTAGACTTTCCAGAGTCACTGCACAATTAATTTTTTTTTTTAGTTGACTATGCTACATAAATGTGTAAGGCATCAAGTTTCACTAATTTGTGAAGTATTTGATTATTACTTGCACATATGTCTAAATTTTCCACTTAGTGACTTTGTGGGAGATTGACTGACTGACTGCAAGTCTGGACAACTGCTTGGGTGTGAGTAGTTCTGTAGACTAATTGTATATTGCCCTGTTCTGTACGGTGACTGTAACTAAAAAGACCATCTCACCAGACTGTTTTGCTACCTGCAAGAAATCTTTTCCAAAATTACCCCTGCAAGTTGCAATACAGTCCCTGAAAGTATTCGAGAAATCATCAAGTTATAACTGATTAAAAAGGCTGTTTGGATACATCTGGCCAAAGAAAACAAATGCAACTGCTTCAGAGATGCAAGTTAACTCTTTGTCATGTCTTTACCTCCTATCATTAATTCTCTGCTAAAGTAAGCTCTCTCAAACCTTCTTTTGAAAATTAAAAAAATGTTTTTTTTTATTTATTTACTTATTTTTTTTTACCTGATAAGACTTTTATAATGCACATATTTGTACATAAAATATTTTACTCTCTAGATGCCAGTGCATCTCAGGGCTCAGTTTTTATATGCTCTATATTCTCTTTTTAAGTTTAGTATTCTAATATTTTGCATTTAAGCCAGTGCCAAACTTTGTTCAGATGCTTGCTCGATGCAACTACTCCTAATTTTTGTGCATAGTACAAGTATGTTTGTGTGTGTGTATTTATATATGTACATTTCATTAGATAACTTTGATATAAACAAAACATATCTGAGAAGAATACAGTTCAACCACGTGATCCCATCTCTCATTCTATCTATATATATATATATATAGATATATATGATTTTCTATAACTTTGCACAGCTCAGTAAATTGATTGCATTTTTTTTTTGCATAGTTGGACTAGGTTGTGGGTGAAAAGTGTCCTCAGACCCGCCCGCTTACTTGGTTAACAAATGCCAAATAAAATTTGTACGATTTGTGCTCAAATGCTAAAAAGCCATTCTGCGTATTTTATTTGGTTGTTGTACTGACAGAATTTCAAATCAAAGATGATAGCTTTTGCTATTATAAGTGAAGCACAGCTCTTGTAAACTCAGTGGTGTTAGTTTATAACCAGACAAGCCAGTAGTGTTGCTTTAAAGTTTGTTACATTACCTTTCAAGTTCTAAGTCTCTGAATGCTCACCGGAATGTTACATTCTACATGATATATAGTTTAAAAGTGACACTTTTATCATTTATAGTTACTTTTTCATTTCATTGATTTTTACATTTACAACACTGTTGAATTTCTATCCTTTGTGAAGAAACAGTAAACATACATCAACTGCATTAACAAACAGTTTTTTTCCCCGTTTCATGCCGGTCTCCATCTGAGAACAGTTAAATTTATCTGCATCAGTCCTTCACAAAACATTCCTCTGACCGTCACCCCTTTATTATTGCACATTTGAAAACATGACCAAGTTGTCTGCAGTTTCTGTATTTTCTGTTGTATCTGGCCATGGTTTATTATGCATGTAAGCATGATTTGACTTGCATTACATCTGTTTTAATTTTAAAGTGTGTCATTGTGACCAAGCATAGTGTTAGGTTTCTTTGCTGCCATGTGATTTGAAGCACTTATCAAATTATACTATGTCCAAACAAATTATTCTTCCAAAACATGTAACAATCATCTAGGTATTTGCACCAGATGTCATTGCAAGAAAAGCAGTGATTATCTTGTTATCTTAAATTTGCACACAGTTGAAATACCCCATAAATAAGTCAGGGTAGAGGGCAAATGTAACTCTCATAGCTGTACCACACAATGGGGATAACAGTCACTATGAACATAAATCCCATTCCTAGTTGATACTGATTCATTTAGCTATAATAAAAACTCATTAAAATGTTGCCGATATAGATCAGCTTGATGAAGTCGGCATATAACATACTGAATATTTACATCACATAGAATAGAAGTGCAGACGGACTAAGCATCAAGTGTACACACAAACCAGTGATTACACAGCTATAAATCATCCATCAGTTTGCAAAAACTGGTGTTCTGAATCTTAAATAAATCACATACAGATTTTAAGATTTGTTCGTAAGGAGAAATATGGAGTTTACGTAAGTCTGATAGAGCAAGATTTATTTGATAAACACTGGCTGTGCTCATCAAAAGTGTCCATTTTAATTTGTACAAATGAAAGAAACCGTGTGAACAACATCCCTAGACTGATCAAAAACATACTCTGTGTGTGTGTGTGTGTGTGTGTGTGTGTGTGTGTGTGTGTGTGTGTGTGTGTGTGTGTGTGTTAAAACTTGAGCACTGTGACATTCTTACTGACACGTATTACTGAAATGCTGTTCCTCGCATGCTGCTAATAAAGGTAGCAGGAGGTGGTGTATCTTGTTTAAGCTTTTTTTTTTTTTTTTTTGCAATCTCACTGCACTATCATAGGGATTGCATAAAAATCAAATCAGTGTCTTTTGTAGCCAGTGATTACTTAACTGTAGGACTTGTAAGTATATGGTTATCTCTTGTATATAAAAATATGTTCAAGATACATTGCAGTCTTGAACTTCCAAGATGGCTGCTCACTGATCCAGGTTGATTAGAACTTTCTCACTGTGAAAATTGGTGGGGGAAAGCCAGTATAGTTATCAAGTCGGGTACCATACTATCTGGTAATTGTACTGCCTGGATGCTAGCAAAGACATGATTTGGAGAAAGTTAGAGAAAATCAACCAGAAAAGAAAAAAACTCAAGCCATGAAGAATCTTGCAGTTGTTCAGCGAAAAGCAGTTTAAATTTCAGCTTTGGTAAATGAGATTGCTTCCAGTGTTTTAGAGAATCCAGGTGAACTAATAAAACTACAAAACTCACAGACTAAACTCAAAATTGGCTATGCGAGCATGAGGCTTCTCAAGAATAGCTATTTCAAAAACTTGAGTTATAAGACAGAGCACACTGAGAAAACCTACGTTTTCCTGCTGTGCCAGAGAAACTAGAAGAAGACTGTATTAATTTTATGAAAGTACAGATAAGCAACTGGACTTATGTTACACAGCAGGAGATATGAATGGACACATCATGTGTCTGCCCCAAATCTGATCATGCAAAATCAGCCAAAACCTATATTAGTAAAGATGCAATTACACCGGCAGAAAGAATTGCTTCTGACAAAAATGTGGTAGAAAGGAAAAGTATTAAAAACTAGAGGCAGCAGAGTGTTTACTGAAAATGGTTATTCACTGTACATGAGGAAGGTTTATCCCAGCAATGACGGAATGTTGAAAGGCAGGTAAAAGATTCAAGCTGCTGTATCCAGGTTTAGTAATATTTTTCCTGTATGATCAAAGACATTTTTGAATGTAAAACGTGATACAGATGATATAAAAAAACATAAGGGTGAGCCAGTGAGCATAAGGACACCCTGCTTCTCTTTCTTCCAACAATAACAAAACCCATGAGAGACTTTTGTCAGTGAAATTGTGTCCTTTTTTTCCAAAGGAAAATGCTTGAGAAAAGTTACAAAACACACAGGTTAGCTAGAAGAATCAGGAGTACCTTGGACTTGAAGCAGAGACAGGTGCTGCAAAATGGAGAAGATCAGGAAGAAGATCAGCAAGATTGTGAAATTACTGAATAAATGTAAGACTGTAAAGCATCAGTCACATTAGATATAGGGAAGAGACATGAGATGTGGCTTTGCAAGAAGTGACTGAATTACTGGAATTCTGTTGAGTGTGTTAAACTGGTGGGTGAATTGTAAAGCATATACCTACTTTATCATTAATGTTTAGAAGGAGACTGAAGAAGTAACTGATCATGCTTGTTCTTACTAATATTTGTATAAAAAATCGTGATGTATACTGCATGTTATATTGTAAAGCAGTTTTGAATGTTGTGCATTCAGGGGTATTTTTAAATGTGAGGTGAGGAGAGTCTGATCAGTGAGTGTTATATATGTTAGCTATTAACATAAGAAAGTATGATGTTATGTTGCCCTATCTCACCCTAATTCTTGCTGGTTGGGTTCAGAACCGAGCATCGACTCCGACTCAGCTTAATACAAAAGCACAAGAGTTTCCCCTGGCTCTAGGCTAACCCCCTATCCCATGATGCACCGGGTAAAATACCCAGATCTCGTTTGCTGCTCAAGTGATTGAGAGGTGTTTCTGCTGGTTCATTGGCTGAGTACTTTATTTAGTTGGATTTTCTGTATTTTCTTTTAAAAATCCCCTTAGATTCGTTATCCGAGTGCAATAGTTTCTATTGACCCCTTTTGTCGTATGTCTAGTGTGCTTTCCTTATATTAACAAGAGATCCATTTAAGTTAGAGGGCTCTCAGCGGCCAGTTTAACGTAGAGGTCCGCTCCCACTTCCGTGCGTGTTATTTCTCTGTTGGAAGAATCCATTTAACTTACAGGATTCTTCTTTACTTAGTTTTTTCTAGTTTCTAGTTCTAGTTGTTTGTTATAGTAATTTGCTGTCTGTTAAAAAAAAAATATTTTTTTTTGGATTAAGGATTCCTGTAGAGCTAGTGTGAGTTTACAGTTCATATTTTCTTCAGTATTCTTCTCATGTGTATGTTACTATAGTTAGTAGGTTGTAGTTTGTGTTAGAGCCATGTTCCATGGTGTACTTTGGTTTAGCATAAATAGTAGAGTGCATATTGTTTTAAAAATGTCTAAAGAAAAAGAACATAAGCAATCTGGGTTTAAAAAGTGTGACCAGTATACTCAAAAAAATGTCCCTTACGGATGGTCACACTAGCTGTGTTTATTGCCTCAGCATCATCCATTTGCAAGATCTTTGCACAATTTGTCATGGCTTTAGTAGTAGATGCTACAGGAGCATAGAAATAAGTTGATGGTTAGAGGCTTACTGAAAGGTCCTTTCCAGGAATCGTTAGAGAGTTCTCAGAGCTCCAAACCTACTTCTCCCTCTAATTCTCATTCAAAAGCCTCAAAGCTATTGTGACTCCAGCTTTAGAGCCACCAAAGAAAATTATTGCATCGGAACCAAGAAATGAGGACATAAGAGCAGAAGCCAAAGTAGCTCCAATTGCAGAAAAGATCAAAGAGAACAGATTAAGGTGGTCTGGGCATATGTGTAGAAAATCGGTAGACAATCTGGTGAGGAAGATTTGAGACAGACAGGAAGAATGTAAGAGGAAGCGAGGATGTCCAGCAAAGAGGTGGATGGATTGTTTGAAAGAAGATCTGCGACAGTCAGGCATGAGTGTTAAAGAAGGCAGGAGTGCAGCACTGAATCGACAGAGTTGGCAACAGTTAACACGATACCCCAACTCCATGTAGAAAAATGGGAAAAGGAGGGCTGATGATGATGAACCAAGAGCTCTTGGCACTGGCAGACCTGAATCTTCCTCTTCAACTCCACCAATGTCCATGGAGCCAGTAGAGTTACCAAGCAGGAGAAGGTCTCCAATTTTGGAGCCGGTCACGCCCATATTGAGATTGCCCATTCTAGAGAGGGCCAGATCTCCCTCATTGTCCTCCCATTCCTCCAGTAGCTTATCTGATGATGACATGGAGCAGATGGTGAAGAGATTGCTAAAAACTCTGGCACTGGCAAAAATTTTATCATCTCTGACCCCCAAAGGACTCGGGACCATCCAAGGCACCATCTCCATTTCCTCCTCCGACCCCAATTGCAGATTCAGAGCCAGAGATTGTGGGTTCAATAGTAGTGCAACCATCAAAACTGGGACCTCCTTTAGGATCATCAGTTCCGGCATCTGCTCCGACTTGTTCAGGTCCTTCGGATCTCAAGGAGTTTGGGAGCCAAGGCTCACCCATCGGGTCCAGGGAGGGGAGTCGGCACTGACAGCTGTCCGATCCAACTCTACCCCTCGGTGCCTCAGCAAGGTTGAGTTTGGCTCCTACATCGGCTTCGGAGTCACCCACTCTGCCTCGGAGTCGATCCTCGGCATCTTCGGAGCAGAGGATCTTTTTGATGTGGAGCAAGGGGGCTTTTGAGCTGATGGAGACAGTGCTGTCACCCCAGACAACTCCACTCTCAGGTCCATCTTCTCTTCCCTCACAGGCACCAGTGTTAGTCTCTTCATCTCCCCTTCCTCCCCAGCATAGAGACCCAGAGGCTCAGGAAGCCCCAGTGGGTGGCATTGTCTCCTCCATAATGACACCAGAGTATCCCTCTGAGGAAGTCCCTTGAAAGAGACTGTGCAAGAGGAAGCACATAGACTTCTCTGAGCCTGTTGCATCAGATACCGTTCTGGATGATTCTGAAGGGTCCCCATGGTCTCCATCTGAGGATGTCTCTTTCACTGACATCCTTGAGATTCTGAAACAGTGGGGTGGCTGGAAGCCCACCAACCCTTCAGAGGACAAATCCGGTGTAACTGGAGGCTTTTGGGTCTCACCCTTCCAGCTCGTGGGTGACTCCCCTGTATGAATAATTACTTAATGTCATATCTTGTAAGGCCTGGACTTCTCCTGATACAGTGAAGCCTGTTCTGTGGAGGCCAAACAAATTTATCACTGCCCCTACCGAGAAGGAGTTTCTAACCAAAGATGTCTCTGTAGATGTGATGGTGGTGGCAGCGGCCACTAAGAAGGAGTTATCTGAGACTTCCTCATCTGTTCATCCTCCCAACAACGAGTCAAGGACTATGGATAGATATGGAAAGCATGCCTTTTCTTCAGCGGCCTTTACCCTTCAGTCACTGAACTACTTGACTCACTTTACCAGACTTCAAAGGGATCTTCTCAAAGAGTTAGGAGACACCCTTCAGGGTTCTGTAGCTTTGGGGACTATAGACAATGTTTCCTCACAGCTCTTCACCCTCAACTCCATTATAAACTCCTCTATGAGACTGATTTCATATGCAGCCGATGGAGCGAGCAGAGCAGCAGCTGCAAGAATTTCCTTAAGGAGACATTCCTGGATGCGTCTTTGCAATTTTGCCAAACCCTTCAGGTCTTCCTTCACCAATGCCCCCTTTGATGGTTCAGCCCATTTTGGAGCAAAGGTGAAGACCAGGTGCAAGCAGGATGGGAAAACTTTATCTGGCTTTGGAGTCTGTTTTTCCGCCTCATCCAGACCTTATTCCAAAGGTTAGAAAGGTGGGAAGATTTGGTTCCGCAAGTTCCAAAAAGGTTTCTCTTATGCATGTGGCGACACTTCCCCCAGGGGCAGAGGGGGAGCTGCAAATGGAAGACGCTGACCTCGAGGCAGAGGGGGTCCACAGAATCAGGGTGACAGGGATACGTTCTCTGGGAATCCCTTCCAGCACTCCTGAAAGGAGGCCCACCTGATCTTCTCTGGAGGCAGTCAGGGGAGTTTGTCACTGTACCCAAATGCCTGCCAAGAAATCTCCCAAGACAAATGGGTACAGACAGTCATATCCGGAGGCTATTACATACCCTTTTCCACTCCCCCTCCCCTAAATCAGTCTATACCAGACATTCCACCCAGTCAAAAGGACTATGCAACACAAGAGATTCTCACGTTTCTAGAAAAGAGAGTTATCCAAGATGTCCCTGCAGACCAAATTGGATCCAGAACTTACTCAAGGTTCTTTTTAGTTCCAAAAAAGACAGGGGACTGGAGACCTATTCTGGATCTCAGCAAACTAAAGAAATCCATAAAGAAATCAAAGTTCCAGATGGTGACACTGCAGTCAATATTCCCTTTTATAGGGAAAGATGATTGGATGTGCTCGATAGATCCCTAGGACAAATATTACCACATAAAAATGGGAAAGTGGTCCAGAAGATATTTTTGCTTTTGGCTGGGAGCCAGTCTTTACCAGTTTTGGGCCCTGCCCTTTGGTCTCACTACAGCCCCCAGAGTGTTCACCAAATGCGTCACAGTGGTTACAGCTCACTTGAGATGCCAGGGATTACGTGTGTTTCCATACCTAGACGACTGGCTCCTGACCGCCACCTCACAACATATTACTTTCTTAGGCGCAGAATTAGACTCAAAAGAGATGGTGGCGAAACTGACCCCCAAGAGAATTCAGTCCCTTAATCGTCAAATCAGGATCTCGATGTCAAAAAGAAAAGTTCAAGTCAGGTTTGTGTTACAGGTTTTGGGTACCATGGCAGCTGCAATTCTACTAGTTCCCCTAGCACAGCTGCACATGAGGGTTCTGTAGTGGTTACTTTTTGCCCAGTGGTCCATGCAAGATCTTACCCTGTCACACCAGGTAATCATTACAGAATCGTGCAAGAAAGATCGCCTCTGGTGGCTACAAACAGAACAGCTGTACCTCGGCCGCCCCAGTGTTTTTCCACAACCAACAGCAGTACTGACCACTGATGCTTCTCAGATTGGGTGGGGGCTGCATTATCAGGGAATGACGGTCCAAGGTTTATGGCAAGAACACGAGAGCCACCTGCACATCAATGTCCTAGAGATGAGAGTGGTGCTGTCTGCGTTGCAGGCATTTCAAGACTCTCTTCTGATAGGAACAGTTGCAATTCCAACAGACAACATGTCAGTGGTGTGGTACATAAACAAGCAAGAGGAACCAAGTTGTATCCCCTGTGTCAAGAGGCACAACGAGTGTGGCAATGGGCGGTCGCTTCTCAACGTTTTCTGATAGCAACGCATATCCCGGGGGAAATCCAGCGTGATAGCAGACAAACTCAGCATGGTGATTCTGTTGCCTCATAAGTGGTCCCTAAAACCAGAAATTGCGGAAGCGATCATCTTCCAGAAATGGGGCCAGCCTTGCTGCGATCTTTACGCCACCTCCATGAATGCCAAATGCAGCAGCTACTTTGCCCTCATTCCCCACCCCAGGGAAGTCACCAAGGGAAGCACTTGTTCACAATTGGCTCCCAGGACTACTCTGTGCCTATCCACCCTTCCTCTTAATACCCAAAGTACTTCAGAAAGCCAGCACATTGAAAAGAGCTATGATTCTCATTGCCCCTTACTGGCCTCAACAACTTTGGTTCCCTTTTCCCTGGACTCATTTACTGGAGGGACCGTGGATTCTGGACCCAGCTCCAGACCTTTTGACCCACTCATCGAGAGCATTCCATCCATCCATGCCATTAAGTTGACAACATGGCAGCTCCGATTCCACGCTTAGCCAGGTGTTACGAATTCTCGCCTGCAGTAAAACATATCCTAGTTTCTTCCCACAATCCTTTTGTGAGGAAACTGTATTCAAGTAAATGGAAAAGATTTTTCTCACTGGACTGGAAAACACAATATAGAACCTTTTACAGCTCCTATTACTGCAGTTCTAGAATTTCTTTCCAAACTTTTTGATGAAGGAGTGGCTGCAGCTACTATCAGAGTTCAATTGGCAGCCATCTCTAATTTCCATACCAGGGAGATGGGAATGCCTGTCATGTCTCACAGATTATGTAAGGCCTTTCTGAAAGGTACATTCTTACTCAGACCCCTGATCAGAGAACCTCCAGCCCCTTGGGACCTTAATTTTGTTCTATCTGTCTTAGTCGTGCCACCCTTTGAACCTGCATCATCTTGTGATATAAAGTTTTTGTCATGGAAAACTACTTCTTAGTGGCTATTACTTCTGCCAGATGGGTGTCAGAACTTCAAGCTCTATCTATATGCCCTACTTATATAGTTTTTCACAAAGACAGAGTGTCCCTCTTTCTTACCCAAAGTCTATTCAGAAAACAATCTAAATCAATCCATTGAATTACCTGTGTTCTTTTTTTAATTATAGTGATAAAGTAGAGTAATACATTGCATCAATTAGATGTACATAGACAGCTATGCTTCTGTTTGCATAGGACCAAGGATTTCTGGAAGTCTGACCAGATTATTGTGTCATTTTCAAGCAAAAAGAAAGCCTTGCCAGTTTCTAAAGTAACCTTGTCTAAATGGCTTATAGACTGCATCTCCTTCTCATATAGCAGGAATAACAGACAATTACCAGGCAAAGTAAAAAGTCACTCCATGAGAGCAACTTCATCATCCTCTGTTTTTCAGGCTAGACTTCCTATGGACTCAGTTTGTGCAGCTGCCGCATGGGTGAGACCTCATACCTTTATTACTCATTACAAAGTAGATGTGGCCTCCCGGGATAGGTCTGTCTTTGGTTCCACTGTATTGAATAGTCTTTTCTCATGAGCTACCCTAGGAGAAAGGTGCTAGGGACGTGGTCCCAACCAGCAGGAATTATGGCAAGATAGGACAACATAACATTAAAAAGTTATGTACTCACCATAACGTTCCATGTTTGTTGTCCATCTTGCCTATATTCTTGTGTCCCACCCTCCTTGCCCCTTCTTCATTCCTGGAGGACTGGGCGGATAATCTTGTAGATATGTATATAGTTATGTTGGTTTTGGAGGCTCTGATTCCTCTTTCTACAATTAGACAATATGTAAAATATGTAGGAATACTAATGCTGTTTTTCGCTTGCAAACAAGATCTGTGTATTTTACCCAGTGCATCATGGGATGGGATAGTGGAAGCTATCAAGCTTTTGTATTAGGCCGAGTCGGAACCGATGCTCGATTCTGAACCCAACCAGCAAGAATATAGGTGAGATGGACAACAAACATAGAACGTTATGGTGAGTACATAGCTAACACAGTTGTAAGGTGTACAGGCATTTTCACCCTTTAACAAGCCAAGAAAGTTATGGATAGAAGCAAGTTAACATAATGCTGTGATCTTTTGGCTGCTGGGGTTGGGTAATGTAATGTGTAGAATTAAGATAATTTTACTTGTTATTATACAAGTGGCTATATAGATTAATGTGCTTGGTTTAAACAGACAATTTTCTTTTAAGAAAATAGACTTAAAATGAAAAGATATTATGAAAAGCATGGAAAATTGTAGTTATTTCTTGCATTGCAAAGTCATTTTTCCATTGACAAAGGCATTCACTGTGGGACAAGAAGTCCATAGGTGCAAGGATTTAATTGTGAGAAGGATGACCACTGTGTTTTGGGTGACATTACAGAGATTATTTCATGAGTGTATAAAGTCAATAGCTGTTTTTGTTATAAACTTGATGGTAAGTCTGCAAGTACAAGCAATTAATTATGAGAAGTCTAGACACTATTAGCTCAGTGAATTTTATAAGGTAATTAGCATTTAAAGTTACCCTGATAAGCAGTTCAATGAAAATAAATGAAAAGTCCTAGTACTTTAATGCATTTAATGTAACACTGCAGAATTTAGTTTATTTAACTGTAGCTGGGGCTAAACGTTAATGCTTACTGAATGCATGCAAGCTGTTTTCACATCTGGGAGAGGAAACTGATAAAAATTGAACAGACAGCAATTAGAGTATTTGGAAGCACATGCTGTAACATGCACTAGGATGGGTAACCTTAATTTTAGATTAGGGTAATACCTATGTGTGCAGCTGCTCCTATTTGGAAGGGCAAACTTCATTTTTGCAAAATGACATTGTTTTGAGTGTTTTGCTTACAAGAGGATGGGGATATGACACTTAGTTTACTTATTGTCTGAGTGTTTTCATTGAAGTAAAAAGTCTTGAAATGTGGCTTAGGTTCAAAAGGAGATGTGAGCAAGCCACTATATAAGAGATCAGCCTGCCAAACATTACAGTGTGTTTGTAAGCTAAAAGTTGGATGTATACATTTGAAAGAAACGTCATGTGTAATATATGGGAGTAATAGCTTTGTATCACCATGGATACTTTCTCCATATTATCTTTGTATGTAGATGGCTTTGCTAGTTTAGACAAAAAGCAGATTGTACTGAATTAAGAAGTCTAGGGTGAAAAAAAAGAATTTTATGGAGCAAATAGCAATGCTGCACCTTACACATTTGCATAGAAATGAGCATGTAAATTTGACAAAGGATTTCAAGGTGAGCATCCTGAAGAATATCAGGGAATAAAGAAAGGAGAGAAGATAATGATTGCAAGAGTGGCTCCAATAGTGACAGAATTGGAAAAAAGACAATGATGGTAGATTTGTGGCAATAAGGGGTTATTGGCAGGGGAGGAGTATTATGCTGGCATGCTGATCTGAAGTAGAAGATTCATTTGTCTGCAACCAGTGGGTTATGGATCCGATATCGGATCCGAACCGGCATGGTTTACCAGCTATGGATCCGAGCTCTCAGCTCCTCCCCTCACCCATAATGCCCTGCTCTCCCTACATGACCTCAGATCTAGTTTGCCACGCTGGTGACCAGATTAGTGTTCTCGAGCTCTTCAGCTAAGTGGTGTTTTCTAGTATTATATTGTTAAAATTTAAAACTTTTTTTGTGAAAGTTGAGTGAAAGTTTAGGATCCTCTTTTAATATTTGTACTTGTTTAGTGATTTAATTTTATTTTTACTTAATTTCCCTCCCCTCGCTGGTAGCGTAGTGTGTGTTTAGTTACTTTTGCTTTTCTCTTTTAGTTTAAGTAACTTTTTTTAGCTTTTAGGATGTCGGAACAACCTAAAGCTGTTTTCTCTAAGTGCTCCGAGTGTGGCCATAAGCTTTCCCCTGCTGATGGCCACACTCGGTGCGTTAGATGCCTTTGGGTTGAACACCTCACATCTGGATGTTCCATTTGTGCAGGGTTCAACCCCAGGGCATTGAAGGAGTGGAGGTCTAAGCTTGTCCTGGCGGGACTTTTGCCCCCAGATTCGGCTCCGGCCTCTGCTCCTTCGGGGGGAGCCGTTTTGGCGGTTACCTCCTCTCCGGCTCCCCCTCCTCCTCCTGGGACTCAACCTCCCTGTAGTGGTTCGGAGGAGAGGGAAGCTAGAAAGAGAGACCGGAGGGAGAAGCACCATAAGCTGCAGGCTGAGACCTCTGTTTCGGCCCCGCCTGCCAAGCGGGCTTCTCCTCCGGCCTCCTTGTCTGCTGGTTCTCCCCCTCCTCGGCTCCGGTCACCCATGTGCTTTTCACCGGGACCTGAGGAGGAGGAGAACCGATCTCCGTCGAGGCTATCCAGGAGGCACTCAAGGCCTACCTCGGTAGCCTCGTCGAGATCAACCTATAGCCTGTCAGACGCTGATCTGGACCGGATGATGAGAAGGTTCATCCAGGCCCAGATGCAGATGGGAGTGCTCTTGCCTCCCCTCTGGGGAGCTTGACCCTTTCTTTAAACCTATTGCTCCTTCTCCGACCCGCTACCCAGGTTCGGAGCACTTGGAGCCGAGCAGCCGAGCGGGGTGGGTCGGCGCCGATAGTACTTGGTACCGGATCCGACCCTGCCCTCGAGTGCCGGATCTGACCTCGGAGCCTGGATCCGAGCTCCGGGGATCAGTGCTCCGGCCGTCGGTGTCGGAGTGCACTGTCCCTTCGGATCCGAGTGCTTCGGCGGCTCCGATCCACTCCTCGGATCCGAGGGGGAGCCGATTGTCGGATCCATTGGTCAAGGTCGGCTCCCCTTCGGCGTTTGTAGTGGAGAGGGCCCTGTTGAGGGTCTCCGGACCCCCGGCACTTGCTTCGGCTCCGTCCCGCGCTCCATCTGTACTGGGTCAGGCTTCCACCATCCGGCCCTTGGGACAGCCCGCTCCTTTGCCCCAAGCTGTTCCCTTGGAACAGGTCGCTGTTTGCGAGGAGTCCTCTGACAGCCTCCCCAGAGGATGTTCACCGCAAACATACGTGCAAAAAGAGGCACATTGACTCCCCCGAGTCTCTCACAGAAGACACGGACTTGGAGGAAGGGGAAGGCTCCCCAAGATCACCCCCTGAGGATGTCTCATTTGGAGACATCATGGAAATGCTCCGCATAAGGGGGGGGTGGTCTGCCCCCAAGTCTTCCTCGGACGAGTCCTTGTTCTTGGAGGCATTTGAAGCGGGCCCGTCTACCTCTTCGGTGTCCCCTCCTGCCGACCCCCTGGTGGACCTCATTACCACCAGGGCGTGGAAGGAACCGGACACCGTGGAGCCAATCCCAAAAAGGCCCGACCGTATTCTCAGTCCCCCGGCTGACCGTGCCCATTGGAGTAAGGGGCCTCCGGTAGATGCCATGTTGACGGCGGCTGCCACCAAGAGGGAACTTGCTCAGGAGAGTCCCTCAGTCCATCCCCCGAGCAAGGAGTCTCGGATGATGGACCGCTTGGGGAAGCGGATGTTTAGTTCAGCGACCTTCTCAGTGAGGGCGCTGAACTACCTGGCACATGTGATTAGGATGCAGCGCGATCTTATAAAAGAATACGCTGCATCCCCCCCAGAGTCCATGTCGGAGGGGGACAAAGTGCTGCACTCCACCCGTATGGCCACTCTCAGGTCCATCACTAATACCTCTATGCGGCTACTGTCCCATGCTACGGAAGGCGCCGCTAGAGCCGCAGGGGCAGGCCTAGTTACCAGACGTCAGGCCTGGCTCCGTCATTGCGATTTCATGGAGCCCTTCAAGGCGTCATTTGCGAACGCCCCTTTCGATGGTTCTGCCCTCTTTGGCAAAACTGTTCGTGACACCTTGACCCAGAGCGAAAAGGACGGGAAGATGCTGTCTGCCGTCGGAATCCGCTTCTCTGTACCCCAGAGGCCCTATTCTAGGAACCAAAAGGGTCAGAAGAAGATGTGGTTCCGGAAGTCGCAGCAATCCCAGCCTGCTCCGGACAACCAGTCCTTCCGTGGCAGAGGAGGACAGGGAGGACGCCGCCCTAGGGGCAGAGGGGCTCCCAGGAACTTCGGGTCTAGAGACCCCTTCTCTGAACGGCCCACGCAGCAGCCCTGAAAGGTTGCCCAGCTGCTCCAATCTGGAGGCAGTCGGGGGACGTTTTTCGGAGCACCTAGCGGCATGGGAGTCCATTACATCAGACCGCTGGGTCCTCCAGATCATATCCAGAGGATACCGTATCCCTTTCAGACACTTGCCAAAATTGAAGTCCCTCCCCGACGTTCCACCCGGTCAGTGGGAGGCCGCTTTGGCAGAAATTGGCCATCTGCTAAAGAAAAGAGCCATCCAGCCCGTCCCCCCAGACCAGATCGGATCAGGGTTCTACTCCAGGTTCTTTTTAGTGCCAAAAAAGACGGGGGATCTAAGACCAATTTTAGACCTTTCTCTCTTGAACCTGGCAGTTCCCAAGGAGAAATTCCAAATGGTTACATTGCAGTCTATTCTCCCCCTGCTGGGAGAAAACCACTGGATGTGCTCCATAGACCTCAAGGATGCGTACTACCATATACTAATGGACAGGCGCTCCAGGAGGTTTCTCCGCTTCCGGCTGGGAGCCAGTCACTACCAATTCCGGGTCCTTCCCTTTGGTCTCACCACAGCCCCCAGGGTGTTCACCAAAGTGTTAGCAGTGGTAGCGGCCCACCTGAGGCTTCAGGGGGTGCAGGTCTTTCCCTACCTGGACGACTGGCTTCTCACCGCCCCAACAAGGCATCTACTTCTCTTGGCGCGAGACTCCTTTCTCCATCTTGCTCCTCATCTGGGCATCACGATAAACACAAAAAAATCCAACCTAGCACCCACGCAGTTCATAGATTTTATAGGTGCCAGGTTAGACACGAGGAGATTGAGAGCCTTCCTCACTGCGGACAGAGTTCAAAACTTGCAGCTCCAGGTGCGGGCCATTCTCCACTCAAGCTCAGTTCCGGCGGAGTTGGTCCTGAGGGCCCTAGGGTCCATGGCGGCAGCGATAGTGCTTCTTCCTCTCGCCAGGTTCAATATGCGCATCCTTCAATGGACACTCCTAGTTCAGTGGTCGTATCTTGCTCTTCCTATGCATCATCCCATTGCGATCAGCAAGGCTTGCAAGCGGTCCCTCCTGTGGTGGCTACACTCTCCAGATCTCCACAGAGGCCGCCCCTTTTGTGCCTCTCCCCCTCTCGCCACGGTGACCACGGGTGCCTCCCGCCTCGGGTGGGGGGGGCATTTTGCAGGCCGGACGGTCCAAGGCACGTGGGATGATTCAGAGACCTCACTGCATATCAATGTTCTAGAGATGAGAGCAGTGCTCCTAACATTGCTAGCACTTCAGGCCTTTCTTCCCTTGGGAACAATTGCGATTCAATCGGACAACATGTCAGTTGTCTGGTATATCAACAAACAAGGAGGAACCAGGTCTTACCCTCTTTGTCAAGAAGCCATGAGAGTGTGGGAATGGGCAATCTCCACCAACCGCTTTCTCATAGCAACGCATATTCCGGGTCGGTCCAACATCCTGGCGGACAAACTCAGTCGCACCATTCTCACCCCTTATGAGTGGTCTCTCAATACTCAGGTAGCGGAACGCATCTTCGCACGGTGGGGAACTCCTTGTTGCGATCTTTTGCGTCTCCCTCAAACACCAAGTGCGACAGTTTTTCGCTCTAATACCTCCTCCCGGAGGTGCCCCAAGAGGCTCTGGTGCATGCTTGGCCACCCGGTCTTCTTTATGCTTATCCCCTTGCCTCTGATGCTCCAAGTTCTTCAGAAAGCCTCTCGGTTGGGGTGCAGAATGATTCTCATTGCTCCATTTTGGCCTCGACAGATCTGGTTCCCTTTCCTAAGGTCTCACTCAGTGAATCCTCCTTGGATTCTAGATCCCATTCCGGATCTGATATCTCATCCATCCCGCTTATCTCCTCCGAATCTGGACAACCTGAAGCTGACCGCTTGGCTGCTCCAGTTCCACTCCTGATCAGGACTCCCGGTATTTCGTCCCCTGTTAAGGCCATCCTGGTGGCAGCTCATAAGCCATCCACTAGGAAAGTCTACTGCAGTAAGTGGAAACGGTTCTCCTTGTGGGCGGAGCGGCAAGTCCTAAACCCCTTCACAGTTCCTCTCCCTTTGGTGCTTGACTTCTTAACCACTCTTTTTAATGATGGTGCCAGTAGTTCCACGGTCAAAGTACAACTTGCGGCAATTTCTCATTATCATATTGGTCATGTCTCCAGTCCTCTGATGTCTGCCAAATTGTGTAAGATTTTCCTAAAAGGTACTTTCCTTCTCAGGCCCCCTGTAAAGCAAGCGGTTCCTCCTTGGGACCTTTCTTTAGTCCTTCAGGCCTTGACCGCCTCCCCCCCTTCGAACCAGCGGCTACGGTAGATCTGAAATTCTTATCTTTCAAGACCGCCTTTTTAGTAGCCATTACTTCGGCCAAGAGAGTCTCAGAGCTTCAAGCATTATCAGCTAAACCTCCTTACTTGGTCTTTCATCCGGACCGTGTTTACCTCAGGACCAACCCGTCCTTTCTTCCTAAGGTAGCTTCTGAAGCAAACATTAATCAATCCATTAACCTCCCTGTTTTCTTCCCTAAATATCAAAACAAGGGTGAATACAAGCTTCATTCCTTAGATGTTCACAGGCAACTTAGATTTTATCTAAACAGGACGGCTGGTCATAGGCAATCCGACCAGTTGTTTATTTCCTTTGCTAAATTTAATTTGGGCAAGCCAATTTCTAAAGTCTCATTATCTCGCTGGATTTCACAATGTATCTTATTGGCTTATCAAGCTTCCCGGAGGGTGTACATGCCCATTCAACCCGGTCAGTCTCTACATCGGCCGCCTTTAAGGCTAGGATTCCTCTAGATGATATTTGTGCAGCAGCCACTTGGGCTTCATCTCATACCTTTATTTCCCACTACAAGTTGGATCTTACATCTAGGGGTAGAGCATCCTTTGGCTCGGGTGCTCGGAATATCCTTCCATGATGGCCGCCCAAGATTCAGGTAGCTGGGGACTCTGTCCCACAGGTTGCAGACAAATGAATCTCCTACTTCAGATTTAGAAGTTATGTACTCACCATAACGTTCCATCTGAGTAGGTGTATTCATTTGTCTGCAACCATCCCGCCCTCCTATCCCCCTGGCCTTTTCAGTTTCCTGCATATGATGTGTTACCCTTTTCAGGGTGTTCATGCTGTTGGCAAACTCGATCTGAGGTCATGTAGGGAGAGCAGGGCATTATGGGTGAGGGGAGGAGCTGAGAGCTCGGATCCATAGCTGGTAAACCATGCCGGTTCGGATCCGATATCGGATCCATAACCCACAGGTTGCAGACTAATGAATACACCTACTCAGATGGAACGTTATGGTGAGTACATAACTTCTAATTATATTCTACCTAAAACATATGTTGTTGAACTTAATACAAGTTTTAGAGAATTATTAAGTTTCCAGCAGGGATTATTATTTATGGGTGGGAATTGCAATCTGATTTAGAACAGTTATGCTGTATCAGGGGGACCTAGAAGGGAAATTATAACTAAAGCAGGTAGATTTCTAAGAAAAATATGTGAATGTTTTATATGGAAGATGTGAATTCAATAGTATAAATTCAGACAGAATTTACATATTATTCCCCAGGGCATAATAACATAGCTAATCTGCCTAGAATGTATATTTTTACAGAAAGGTGCTTATTTAATTGAAAAGATTTGAAAGACATCCAGAATCTATTTCAGATCATGCACCAATGCAAACTAAGATAAAGATGCAGGGTAATAAAGTAAAATGTGACACTGGAGCTTTCCTAATTATCTGTAAAAAGAGAGTGGAATTTAAGGAATGGGTAGAGGAAATAGAGAGTTATAAGGAAAGATAGACATTTTTTCAGAAGGGATAGCTAGTGAGTAGGATCAATGAAAATGGAGTTTAAAACACATTAGAAATAAGAGAGATAGAGATTTGGAAAAATGTCATAGGAATTATTTAGAGAGAGTAACAAAGGTATAATATTGTAGACTAAGGGGAATCTCCCAGTCTAAGAGGAGGAGCAATTGCAGAGTGCTACAGGGAAAATAAAAGAGCATTTGGATAATATGCAGGAGTTTAGAAAGGATAGTAAAGCAACTATTTTTGATAACTCCAGAGAACAAAAACATTTTTTATTTTCGCACAACTTTGGTAACAGAAAAGGTTGTTGCCAAACTTAAGATGCCTATAACAAAAAAAAAAAATCATCAGAGGTCCTGTAGAGAAGATGAGAGGTATTTTGAGAATTTTATGAATGACTGTATAAAGCAGAGGAACATAGAAACCCAGAAAATGCACAAATAGAAATATTTATGAAACAATTATGCCAAGTTTTTAGAATCAGTTGGTATTACTGTGGAAGTTTGGAAGTTGGGAGAGTTGAAAGTAATTAAAGATCTGGAAGGTTTTGTTTAACAGTATTTTAAAGGTAGGTACCTAAATTTCTCCGGTGTCTGTGTTTATTATATATATATATATATATATATATATATATATATATATGTATGTATATATATATATATATATATATATATATATATATATATATATATATAGAGAGAGAGAGAGAGAGATAAATATATATATGTATATATATATATGTATATATATATATGTGTGTGTGTGTGTGTGTGTATATATATATATATATATATATATATATATATATATATATATATATATATATATATATATATATACACTCTTCAGATCCAGTTTCATATAAACCATGATTTACAAAATGTTTATTTCTGTACTTGCTGAGAGAAGACAAAGTTGTTGCAAATTTGATAGATGTGGATCAATGTGGTTTTGTGGAGGGGAGGCAAACATTTGATGTGATTTAGAGGGAAGCAGAGTATAAGAAATGACATTATTGTTGGTGGGTACTGTTGTACGCAAGGTTTTCAATACAATCAGCTGGGATTTTATTAGTAAGGCAGTGGTAGCATTTATATCTCTTTATTGAATAATAGGGTTAATTAGGAGGATATATGAAGAGTCAGAGGGAAGAATTAAGGTGGGAGCATTCCTTTTCAACAAGCTGTGTTTCAACAGAGGAATCAAGCAGGGGTAACCTCTTTCCCCTTTATTTGCATTATATTTAGGGTCTCAAAGTAAAATAAGGGACTTTTACAAATTCAGGCATATGACTGGTATGGTAATCAAGAAAAGTTAGCTTTCTTTGCAGATGATATTGTTTTGTATTTGGTAACTCCAGAAGGGATGTTTTGGTGTTGTGGACATTGATATAGATTTATGCCTTTCAGGGTATAACATAAATGAAGATAAAACCAAAAGGCTATAGAAGTAAACTACGTGGTTCAGCTATGTCCATATTTATGGAGCCATGATAAGATGAAGTATGGTTTAAAAAAAAAGATTTTGCAATGGCAGCTAAGGATATGTGGCAAAAGACTAAAAGATAATGTACAAATTGAAAAGCTAGAAGCTTTTGATTATTGATAGCAAGGTGCAAGCAGTGAAATTGTTTGTAGTCCCTTCAGTCTTATATATAGATCAGGCATATTTTTATCAGGAGAAGTTTTTTTTATTTAAACAAGAAACATCTTTATTAAATTATCACACATAATATAGGCGATATTACATTTATATAAATGAAAATAAACCATACCAACACAATTTCAGTTGCAAACATTATACATCACTTATAATTTATGCAGTCATTGTCAAACATTACATAGCTCAATCTAATACTGCCTTCTTTTAAACCTTGTTCCTCCTCTGCAAGTATTCCAGCAATTCTCATTTAAATTTTTTTCTGTGTAATTTGCTCCTACTCTTTTCTAAAGATCCCAATTCCAGTTGTTTTATCTCTGTTACAGTATTTTCTACTTCTAGTAAAGTTGGTTTTGACCTAGTAATTGCTTTTTTGACAGCCACCATAATTAGACTCTGCATGGCCTTACATTGTCTAGGCAGTTCTGATTCTGTATCATAGCTCAAAAAAATTATTTCTGTAGTTACTCCAATTTGCTCACCCAGTATCTCTAATAGAGCAGTCTGCTAAGAATCTTTGAAGTCTGCCAACTCATTACACTCCCAGAAAATATGTTCCCAGTGACCTCGTTCTTCCCCATCACACCTCCAACGTTTGCTGTCTACCTGAGGAAAAATTCTTGTGGAGTCTTTGCTGTACTTTGTTGTATATTTGGGAGATGCACATATATCCCCCCCCCATTGTTTCTTTGTGAATTTCCTGCCCAGTCTCTCTTGCCAATATTTTCTAACCTCCTCTGATTGATTGATATAGTTATCATGCATTTTATATTTTATACGCTGCACTAATTGTTTCCTTTCTTAATGGTGACTTCTATTCTAGATTCTACTAAAAACTCTGCCAGTGGTGGTCTTTCATTTAGGACACCTCCTATTTCTTTCTCTTTCTCTATACTTTAATACAAATCCTTGATACGAAAGGCAATCTCTAACCTACAGTCCAAATATATTCTTGACATCTTCCCATTCTGTTACCTTTCCCTGTCCAGTTATTTGTTCCCAGTACCTTGGTTCCTTTGCCAGTTTTCTCCAATAAATTCAAGTCCCCTCTTGCCTATTCTCTGTATCCCTAATTGCAGTACTCCCTCTCAGCAGAATCTCCTTTCTCCATTCCCACATTGGCTTAGTTCTTAGAAGACTTTCTGCTACTTTATAAATACAATATTCTGTATGATTGTTATTCTCCTTAAAGGTCCGCATCCAGAATCCCAGTCTTTCCTTGTTTTTTTGAGACTCCCTCCTGCTTCATCATAATTTATTTCCACATTGAATTATAGTTTTCTACTTGCGCTATGTATAGGAGCCTTAACTGTGCTGCTCTGAAATACCCCTTTAAAATCAGGCAATCCTAATCTGTCTTGTTCTGTTGGAAGAATCAGCTTATCCCACTTGACTGTTGCCATCTTCCCCTCCAGAGATAGAATCCTTCAGCTCTTTATTAATTGCCATCCACAACTTCTCCTCTGGTTGATAAAAAAATACCTGACCTGTGTATAAGGGACCAACATTTTATTTGCTTGTATCTTAACATGGATATCCATATAACACGGCTTCCATTTTTTCAGTTTTTGTATGATCTTTTGTTTAGTCTCTTCCAAAATATCCTTAGCTGCCACACCAGATCAATTTTAATCCATACTCCTAAATACTTCATTTTATCATGCCCCAATAAATATGGATATTGCTGAACCAATTTGTGTGTGGGTACATAATTTACCGCTATTGTTTTAGCTTCATTAATTTTGTATCCCAAAAAGATTTGAAACTGTCTCAAAATGTTCCACAACACTGTAATTTCCCTTTTTGTTTTGTCTGGTGTAAACTAATGTCATCTGCAAATAGAGCCAGATTTTCTTGGCTACCATACCAGTTATATCCTTGAATTTCTGAGCCCCTTATTTTCTTTGCTAATGGTTCTAAATATAATGCAAATAACAAAGGGGAGAGAGGACACCCCTGCTTGGTTCCTCTGCTCAAACAGACATTATCAGCGAGGACCCTACCCACTTTAATTTTCTCCTCCGATCCATCATATATCTTCCTAATTAACCTTATAATTTTATCAGAGAATGCAAATGCTTCCATTGCCCTACTCATAAAGTCCCAGCTTACTCTGTCAAATGCTTTTTCTGCATCAAACCCATCAATGACAGTGGTATTTTCTTACATTCTGCTTCCCTCTGGATCATCAGTATTCTGTTAATGTTGTCAAATATTTGCCAAGACCTCCAGAAAACCACATTGATCCATATATGTCAAGTTTAGCATCACTTTTGTCATTCTTTCAGCCATTATAGACATAAGCACTTTATAATCATGGTTTATTATTGAAATGGGTTTGTATGAAGCTGGATCTGCTGGATCTTTACTCTTTTTAGGTATTACAGCTGCCACTACTTTCTTTCAGGGTGTTGGTACTTCTCCTCCTGTTAAAACTGTTAAAAACTTCCAGATCTTTATCAGTTTTTTTTCCTCCTAGATTCCAAACTTCCACAGGAATGCTATGTTTTCTTGAGGACTTTCCTGTAAATTGATTATGCATCACCATTTTTATCTCATGTCATATCATAACTGCTAGTAATTGAGCCTCTTCTACCTCTAACCTTGGCATATTTAATTCTTCCATAAACATTTCCATTTGTACCTTTTCTTGATTTCCATATTTCTCTGCTTTATAAAGATTTTCATAGAATTCCCAAAAATATTTCAAATACTTCTACAGAATCCTTTATCTTCCTTGTTTTATAGGCTTGGTGACAGCCCTTTCTACTTTCTGTTGCCTGAGTTGTCGTGCTAAATGTTATTGTGCTCTGGAGTTATCAAAAAACAGTTGCTTAACAGGAATCTTTCCATATTATTGCGGTAATCCCTTATTTTCTGTTTAGCATTCTGCAGTTGCTTCTCTTCTTGTTCTTTTTGAAATACTTTAACATTTGTCAGTCCCTCTAAAGTGTTGGTCGGGTGGCTTAATGGCTAAGGTGTTTGTCTTACAAACACAAGGTACAGGGTTTGAGTCTGACAAGGGATAATTGGCTAGGCTTAAAATGGCTTGCAAGGGCAGTTAGCTTAGTACTAAACTATGAACTTATAAATAATTCTTGTTACTTCTTAACCATATCTCCTTTTATTTTATTTCCATCCTATTTTTAAATTCCATTTTAATTGTATCCCACTCCCTAGGTATATTTTCAGAAGTTGTTTCTATCTTCTCTAATAGCTCCTCTGTAATTTCTACTGCCCATTCTTTAAATTCCTCTCTTTTCAACAGGTAGGTAGGTAGGAAAGTGTTAGTGTCTCATTTTTATTTCATTACCCTGTGTTTTTATTTTAGCTATTATTGGCACATGATCTGAAATAGTTGTTGGGTGCATATCAAGACCATCAGTTAAATGCACGTGTTCCTGTGAAAAGTAAATTGTGTCTAGCCTAGCCCAGTTTTTGTATCTTGGGGAATAATATGTAAATTCACTCCGAACTCCTAGTACTGAATTCACATCTTCCACGCCAAATATTTTCATAAATTTCTTAAAGAATTTTCCCTCCTTTGCTATACTTTCCCCTCTATGGCCCCAGGACACAGCTTTAGTTTTGCAAATCAAATTCCAGTCCCCATCTATAAGTAATATTCCTTGCTGAAAGCTGATTATTTCTCCAAGAATTTTCATAAGCTCCATTAGAGCAATTTTTGGTGGAATATAGATACATGTAATCCACCTCCCTTGCCAGTAGCCCCTTAATACTATAAATCTACCAGTATTGTCTTTTTTATTCTGTTCTTTCACAATTGGAGTTCTTCTTGCAATTAATATAAGTACTCCGCTCTTCCTTTTCCCCAGGTATCCCGCTGAATAACCAACCTGAAAACCTTTCTCTACCAAATTCACATGTTCATTTCTTTCCAAGTGTGTCTCCTGTAGGGTCTACCTGATAACGCCGAAAGCTTGAAACGCTGACGACGAGAAGACTGATACCGGAAGATCGACAATGAAGATGACCGACAGTTGAGAATCCCGACGCTGAGAACACCGACATGTCAAACGAGCGCTAGTGGGTAAGTATGCGGTAGTGACGGACATCAGGGTTAGGGTGCGGGTAAGGTAAGTGTGCGATAGCGACAGTCTGTAGGGTTAGGGGCGGGTTAGGGTGGGTTAAGTGAGTTAGGGTTAGGGCGCGGGTTAGTTGAGTGTGCGATAGTGACAGATGTTAGGGATAGGGGTGGGTTAAGTGAGTTAGGGTTAGGGTGCGGGTCAGGTGAGTGTGCGATAGTGACAGATGTTAGTGATGGGGGGGGTTAAGTGAGTTAGGGTTAGGGCGCGGGATAGGTGAGTGTGCGATAGTGACGGACCTTAGGGTTAGGGTTTGGGTTAAGGTTAGTGCATAGATAGTTGTGTATGTAAGGTTCAGTGTAGGTTTGTAAGGTTTTTGGTGTGCTTGTGTTGTGTGTGTGCTTTTTGGACAGGGGATTTGTTTTGTTTGTTGACTGTCGGGATTGTGGTTTGTCGGGTATGTGACGTTTCGTGTTTCTGAACTTTCGGTTTTGTGGTGTCGGTGATTTCGTTGTTGGTGTTTTAGCTTGTCGGTGTTGTCAGGTAGGGACCCCTCCTGTAGCATGTTTTAATAAAATTCACTACTCTTTTTGTTTTGTATTTATCTGTGAGACCACTGACATTTAAATACATTACAGAAAGCATCATATTCTTGAAAAGTTATTATTCCCACCTTTTATGTATAACAGCTTTTTTTTTTTTTTTGCTAAATGTCTAGTTCCAGCTTTTGTTTTGCTTGCATGTACTGTTTGGCTGGTTAATCTTTTATATAGTTGATCTGATGTCTGTCAGTCTTTAAACCTGTGGGTTTTGGTTCCACCTTTGGAACCGACTCAGACGTTAGCAAGTTAAAGCTTCTGAACTAAAGCACCTTCTTCCCTACCCATAATCCTTCACTCCTCCCAGATAGCTTAGATCTTGTTTGCCATGCATCTGCAATGCATTGTGGTCCATTTAGGGCTCCTCTGTGGGTTTATGTTTTGCAAAATTGTGGTACGTGAGTTGGTCTTTGGCCTGTTCCTTCCCTCCTTCCTACCCTTCTCTTTACCCTTTTTTATTAGTTAAAAAAAAGCCTTTAGCTTACTTTTCCTTTTCTTGTCATGTGTGTTCTCCCACCACACCCTTCTTCTTTCTCCTCCTTCTTCTCCTGTTCTTCCACTCTTTTGGAGAAATTTGACAAACCTGTAGGTTTTAAGAAATGCCCTTCCTGTGGGCACAAGATCTCCATCTCTGATGCCCACAGCGAGTGTGTTTACTGTCTGGAGCCTACACACCTTGAAGTAGTGTGATGTTTCTGCAAGGACTTCCTCCCTCAGACTGTTGCAGAGCCCTTCTGCTCTGACATCTGCACCTACCCCACCATCCCATGTCCCTGTCATCACGTCGGGGCTGTGGCCTTCAGTACATCCCCTCAAGATGTTTCTCCCAGATCTCACTCCAGGCCTTCCTCTGTCTTCTCTTCAATCAGGTCCTCTTCTCCGATTCAGCCTGCGGCTTCAGATCCATTAGTCCCAGGGTCCGAGATATTGAGTCAGACAGTTATCTCAACTTCGAGTTGACTGCTTCCCTGACTAGCTCTATGCTGACTACATCAGGGCTGAGCAGATCTCTGAGCCAAATCTTCGATGTGGAGTCTGGGAGCATGACTTTGACTCTTAAGTTTACAGAGCTGTTTCATCCCCTTTGCATTCAACAGCCTGGCACCAACTCCTCCCTCGGAGCAGAAGGCTGCTGGAGACCAGGGATGGTCTGCTCCTGATCCTTTCGGGCAGAGGAGACCTCATCTGGACTCTGGGAGTCCCTCGGCCTTTTAGATGGTAGAGAGGGTCCACTCTGCTCTTAGGAGATTTCCAGCTTTTACCATAGTAGATCCACTCCTTCCCCTTCTGTGCTCTGCATCGGAGACCTCACTTCTGCCACTGGGTCAGCCGGCTCCTCAGGATCTCCAGTTTCTTCCACTTGTGGAAGCCCAGGTTTCTTACAACACCTCCCTGAAACCCCCACTGAGGAGACTCCTTGGGAGAAAAGGTGCAAAAGGAGACATTTAAGGCATAGTATCTCTTAGATATAGACAGGAATATAGTAAAGATTCATTTAGATGTTTTATGTATTTATTTGAGACTGTCCTGCAATGTTGTTTTAAAGTATTTCCTGTGAATCTGAACTCTGTTATCACTGTATTGAGTTATTGAGTATTGTCTTGTTCTTTTATTATTTATTATTAAATATAGTTAAAACTTTTAATTGTGGCTGGTTTGTTTAGAGATATTTAAGCTCTTAGAGTACTTGCATATGGTGACACTGTATAGGCCACTCCTAAATAGCCTTAGTCTTGGTCACACTTACCATTTGGATAATAGTAACACTACACAGTAGAATTGGTCGCCCTTTGGGAAGGGCCTAATAGTAGCTGATAAGAGTGGTTGGTGGCAGCTGGTACTACCTTATAGTCTGGGCAGAAGAAGGCATAGCTAGTAAACCTGTGCCAGCTTCCCCAGGAGAGTCTTTGTGTTCGTATATAAATCAAATCTCAAAGTGTGTGTGTATCGGCTACTTGGGCAGTGACACAAAGGATTGAGAGGTTTTGGCTTGACCACTCAGCTGAGATCTGAAACCTATAGCTGTGCCAGTGGGGAGTCATACTGGGGATCTGGAGAAAGAGGGAGAAACCAGCCCCAGACTGACTGTGATGAAACTGCAAAACTCACAGGTTGAAATGAAGAAAAGGTTGGCTGAATATGAGACTGCACAAGAAGAGATGTTTCTCAAAATAATATAATTAGAAGACAGAGCATGTAGGGAAAACATGAGATTTTCTGCTGTACCAGAGAAGTTGGCAAGAACAGACTGTATTGATTTTGTGAAAGCACAAATAAGCAACTGGACTGGAATTCCACAACAGGAACTGTTAACTGAAAGGACACATTCTGTGTATGCTCCAAACCTGGCTATGAGAAAACAACCTAGACTTTTAATAGTAAAGCTGCAATCTTACCAGCAGAAGGAGTTGATTCTGACAAAACTGTGGCAGAACGGCAAAGCACTAAAAGTGGGAGACAACAGAGTGTTTGTGGAAAATGACTACTCATTGTACACCAGGCAGAAGAGGAGTACATTTATTCCATTATTCAGGGAAATGTCGAGAAGCAGTTGTGAGACTCAAAGTGCTGTATCCAGCTATCCTCAAAATCATTTTTTGCTGAAGTACATGCTAAGCGAGAAATACAAAAGTTTGTCCAACAAAACATGAGCTGTGAAACAGAAGAATATTCTGCTTCTTGTTCTTCTGGTAATAAAGATCACAGAGATACTGTACCAGTGAAACCACTTCCCATGTTTCAATGGAAAACGCTTGAGAGCAGGAAAAAAAACACAAGAGTTGACAAGAAGAATCAAGAGTAAGTTGGAAATGAAGCAGACACATGATTTGGGTAATGAAGATGAACAGGAATAGAACAAGAGAATCTGGGATACTGGACTTTCTTGGACTTTGTTAAACTTGCAGGGGACTCTAAAGCATATGCCCTACTTCATGGCATCAATGTTCGGAAAAATGCTCAGGACAGGGGAAAGTGGAGGGAGAAAGTTAACTGTAAGCAAAACAATTTTTCTTAGTACTATTTTAATACTGCATGATTTTCTTTGCATGTTATAAAGTTTTCTCAGTTATTTTTAAGTGTAACGGGGATACTAATGTAAATAGGTACTCCTGTTTTTATTTTTTTCCTTCTCCCTTCTCTCCTTCTCTGTGTTCAGTTTTAAGAAATGCAGGCACACTGCAATGTTAAAAAAGGGAAGAAAAATTTGGTTAAAAGAACATGATAAAAGAACAAAGTGTGCTTTTTCTCATTCTTGCATAGAGGAATGACTAGGTTAAGGCTATTAGCTTAATCTGTTAATACGTTTTTTTAAGAAAAAACAAGTAAAGCTTTTTTTCTTCCTGTTCTTCTTTTATTTAAAAAAAAAAAAAACTTCCCTTCTTTCTTCCTTATCTCATTGCCGATAATGGCGAACCAAACAGAACACTAAAAAGAATCTTCCTCAAAACCTTATTACTCAACAGTAAAAGTCTACATCCTACAAAAACCAAGTATAATGTAGTGAAGTCCCAGGGCTGTAGATTAGCTAGAATTACCACAGAGATGGAACCATTTTTGAGAAACCTGAAAAACTTAGAGAATGATTTTCTAGTGACAGGCTATGAAAGTCAGATGTTAAAAAACATCCTGGAACCTATTATAAAACTGAAAAGGACACTCAACCTCCCCAGTAGGAGAATGTTAAGAAATTCCTCAGAAAATAACAAATGCAAAAATAGATGCATCCTGACATACACTTTGAATTATCACAGTATCAAAAATGTTATTGAAGAAAACTGGGACATTGTCACAGGAAACCCTTTTCTGATTAACATCTTAGGTGAAGCCCCATCCTTTGTTTATAGGAAGGCTAGGAACATTAGAAGTTTTGTTGAATTTAAACCTAGACCATATGAGAGAAATATTAAAAGATGTGAAACTAATTGTACATTTATACAGCAAGGTGATAGTTTTTATTGCCCTTATATAAAGAAAATCATTAAGACCAGTGCAGGGGGTGACTGTAACATTACAAAAGTAATTTACAGGGCACAGTGCAATGAATGTGATGCATTCTATGTGGGCAAGACTGTAAATAAACTCAAGCTTAGGATTTCATGTCATATGTCAGAAATCCGCTCTGGATGTAAAAATAATGCACTAGCCAAACACCTTTCTCTTCATAAAAGACACACAGGTTTTAAGTTCCAGATCCTGGATTGCATAGACATGGGTGATCTTGAAGGAGACATCCTGAATATTCTGGAGAAACATGAACTCGTGGCAATTAAAGCTGAACTGTTTTAGGAAGCCTGGACTAAATAACTACTGTTCAATTAAAAGTGTACTGGAACTTAGAAAATTGCCACATTGTTTACATGACTAATTTTGTTTTATTTTATTTTATTCTACCAATTGGTTTTAAATACCATTTTAAATCAGTTGTAATTTAAATGTATATTTTGTTTCCATCATCATACATTTTTTATTATTTTTTCTTTTTCTGGTTCTATTTTTTCTACTTTATTCAAAATTATGTGTAATAACAATACTAACTATACAATAATATTTGTATAGATAGTTTTTAGGGTTGTTGTACACAGACCTGAAGAAGTCTAGAAGGATGAAATAGATATTTAACCATAGGTTATGAAAATAGAATATGAATTTTACAATAAATTTTTTTACATACAAAGTATATATGTATATATTTATATATATTTTTTGATTGCCAAATGGACTAAGGTTGATATATTTCCGGCCATGTAGTATATTGTCTTGGATGAAATCACAGACTTAATAATCTGGTTAAATAAGAGGTACCACATCATTATAAATTTTATTTAAAGTACGTAAGGGTTATATTATTATGACAGCTACTAAATAGGGCAGGACCAGCTCGCATGTCACACTGATGAGGGAAGGGATGTGAATTTAACATGTGTACCAGTAACACTTTGTTTTACAGCACAATAAACCACTCCCTTGCCTGATAAAAAGTATATATATATTTAGAAAGCTTGTGAGGAAACTATTACTCTATTTTTGTTTTACTTGGAGCGCTTGTCTGTGTACTTAATAAAGGATTTTCGACTGGAAACAGACTGCCTGCCTTGCTTCGATTAATTTTGAATACTTAGCAATTCTGTACAATTATATACTTTTTATTATTTTTTTGGACGTAAGATGAGTTTAAGTTTACTACCTCTACTACTATTGTCTGATCTGATTAATGTACAGTAATTACCTAGAGATATATGGACTGAAAGTCTTCCACACAGAGAAGTTTCTTACACTGTTTTATTAAAGAACTTTCAAATACTCTCTCATTAGTAGTAGCTGAAAAGGTCCATGACAAAGTTTCCTCTCAGCTTTCAACCCTAAAGTCTATTTTCAACTCATCCATGACTCTCATAGCACATGTAGCTGAAAGAACGACCAGGACAGTGGGTTCAGGTATAGCCATTAGAAGGCACTCCTGGATGCACCTGTGCGACTTTGCAGAGCCATTTAAAGTGTCATTCGTCAATGCTCCTTTTGACGCTTCTACCCTTTTTGGCCCAAAGGTTAAAGATACTCTAGCCAGAAGTGAGCTGCTTTAAGAATACATTTCTCCACCCATTAGAGACCTTACTCAAGGAACCAAAGGAGTGGGAGACTATGGTTTAGAAAATCTAAGGGGCCTTTTCATGACTCACAAAGCAAGGACTTCCCCCGGGGCAGAGGGGGAAGCAACAGAAGACGCCGCCCTAGGGACAGAAATGGACCACAGAATCAGGGTTCCAGAGAATCCTTCTCTGGCACTTCCTATCAGCATCCCTGAAAGGATGCCCAATTGCCTTTCTCTGGAGGCAGTCGGGGGTGATTATCCCTGCACCTACAAACCTGGCAGTCAATAACCTCGGACAAATGGGTTCAGGGAATAATATCCAGAGGCTACCAGATTCCGCTATCTGTAACTGCCAAAGCCCAGAAAAAACTCCCAGATGTTCCATCCAATCAAAGGGAATCGTCAGTCTTAGAAATTCAAAAACTGCTTGAAAAAAGAGTAGACCAAAAAGTCCCACTAGACGAAACAGGATCTGGGGTTTACTCAAGATTCTTTTTAGTGCCCAAAAAAACAGGGGACTGGAGACCCATTTTGGATCTCAGCCATTTCAACAAGGTGGTTCAACAAACCAAATTCCGGATGGTCTCGACACAAGCCATACTTCTTTTTTTGGAAAAAGGCAACTGGATGTGCTCTATAGACCTCAAGGATGCTTATTACCATATAAAAATAGAGAAAAGTTCCAGGAGTCAGTCATTACCAGTTCAGAGCACTGCCTTTTGGACTCACCATAACCCCCAGGGTGTTTACCAAATGCTTGGCAGTGGTTGCAGCTCACCTCAGACTGCAAGATTTTCAAGTCTTTCTATACCTTGACGACTGGCTCCTTACCACTACCACCAGGCATCACTTAGAACAGGCAAGAGATTATACCATGAATGTTTGCACATCTTAGGCATTTCAATAAATCTCAAAAAAATCTAACCGGCAAACTTCTCAGCACTTGGATTTCATAGGTGTTTGTTTAAACACTGTCTCAGGAATAGCTTCTCTTCCTCCAGAGAGACTACAAAGTATCAGGGCCCTAGTCAGACAAATTCTCCAAAGCAACAGAGTCCCTGCAAGACTTATCCTTCAAACTTTAGGTTCAGTGACAGCGTCAATCACTCTGGCTCCTCTAGCAAGGTTTCATATGCGAATACTACAGTGGCTACTAGCAAAACAATGTTTTTGATTCGCCAACCAATGTCTTAGTCTTGCTCACCAACCATCGCAAACAAGACCTCAAATGGTGGCTTCACTCTGACCAAATCCTCTTCGGCCAACCATTCACCCTTCCCCAGCCCAAAGCCATAGTGACCACAGATGCTTCCCAGAAAGGGTGCCGGGGCATTATCTGGGAAAGACAGTTCAAGGCACATGGTCCAAATTGGAGGCCAATTTGCACATCAGCTTTCTAGAGATGAGGGCAGTGCTATTAGTGTTGCAGGCATTCCATGATACCCTCTCTCTAGGGACAGTTGCTTTTCAGACAGACAACACATTGGTAGTCTGTTACATCAACAAACAATTGGGAACCAAATCTTACCCACTATGTCGAGAGGTGCTCAAGAGTTTGGCAGTGGGTGATTTATTCCAACCGCTTTCTGATAGCAATGCACATTCTGAGAATATTCAATGTGATCGTGGACAAATTCAGCAGGACAATTCTTATGCCTCATGAGTGGTCTTTGAACCCTGTAGTGGTGGACAGGATCTTTCACTATAGGGCCAAACTTGCTGCGACCTATTTGCTTCTCCCCTGAAAAACAAGTGCAGAAGTTACTTCGCCCTAATCTCCCCACTGGGGGAGTCACCCAGAGATGATCTTCTCCACGGTTGGCCTTGGTCTGCTATATGCCTTTCCCCCCATTCCGCTAATCTCACAATTTCTAAAGAAAGCCATAGTACGAAGAATTCAGTAATCCTCATTGCCCTATTCTGGCCTCGACAAGTTTGGTTTCCCTTCCTTTGGCCTCATCTGTTACAGAAACCATGGATCCTGGATCCAGTCCCACATCTACTAACTCACCCAGGGGGCATGGTTCACCCCAATCTTTGACACCTCAAGCCCACTGTATGGCTCCTTCAATTCCCATGATTGCCAGGCATACTTCTCTTTCTTTCCCCATCCAACATATTATTATTGTACACCACAAACCTACTACTAGAAACTGTACCTGTGGAAATGGAAATAATTTAGCAAATGGGCCTTGAATAAAGGGCTTGACCCCTGTGCTTCTCCTATCCAAGACATTCTAGATTTCCTAAACACTCCTTTTCAATCTAGTTCCTCTGCTTCTATGATAAAGGTTCATCTAGCAGCAATTTTGAATTTCGGGTTGGAATAATTCTTCAATAATGTCTCATAAACTTTGTAAAGCCTTCTTGAAGGGGCTCTTCCTACTAAAACCCACTTTTAAAGAACCAGTTCCCCCAAGGGATCTAAGTACTGTCCTTCAAGCTCTAACCAAGGCCCCTTTTGAAATGTCAGCATCTTATATGAAGTATTTATCCTGGAAGAGTATTTTTGGTAGCAGTTACTTCTGCAAGAAGGGTTTCCAAATTGCAAGCAAATCACCCTACCTGATCTTTCATAAAGACAGAGTGGCACTGAGAGCAAATCCTTCCTTCCTACCCAAGGTAGTCTCTGAATCCAGTATTAATCAGTCCTTACAATTACCAACCTACGCTTTTATCTTCATAGAACAGAAGAATTTCGAAAATCACATCAATTATTTGTAGCTTTTTCACCGATCCATATGGGCTATTCAGTTACTAAGGTTACTTTAGCTAAATAGCTGAGAGACTGCATCACATTTATTTATCAATCTCAAAGACTTCAACTCCCCAAAACAGTTCAAGTGCGCTCAACAACAGCTATTGCGACATCAGCAGTTTTTCATGCCAGAGCTTCCCTAGATGACATCTGTGCAGCAGCCACATGGTCTTCTCATCATACCTTCATCGCCCATTACAAATTAGACCAGGTCTCGAGGAATCGAGGGAGGCTCTATGGTGCTTCGGAATATTCTTCCATGAGACCTCCCAAGGCCAAAGTAGCTGGGGATTCTGTCCCACTGTCAAGGATTAAGTGAAGATTAACATCATCAGATAAAGAAGTTATGTCTTACCATAATGTTCCATCTGTGTTGTTTTTCTTCACCAATCCTTGACATACCCATCCGCCTTTCCCCATCCTAAGACTCTTAGTGGATCTCCTTAGTCCTGATCTAGTTTCTCATTAAGGACTCATATATGGCCTCATCTCTATTTTTATCTATATTAAACCACTCTATTTTCTGCTATATACTGTCATCTGGCAAACTCGATCTGAGGTAATCTTTGTGAGGAGCATTATGGGTAGAGCCTGGCTCAAGACTATGGGGAGCGTGAGCTGAAAGGTACAGCCGGCCCACTGTCAAGGATTGGGTGAAGATAAACAACACAGATGGAATGTTATGGGAAGACATAACTTCTTTTTTTCATCCATCCCGGTGAAGCCCCCAGTGTGAGCAAGAGTTTGGAGCAATGCAGCAATCATTTGTTGTGTTGGAGGTATTTATACCCAAACCACTCTCTGTGGCAGTCGGCCAGCTCTCTGCTGAGTTGAGCCTTACAGTGCCAGAATATTGAGCATATGCTTCCTTATGTAGAAACCTAGCTGCAGTTCTGCATACTGTGTTATATAAATAGGAGCACTCCCATCAGGCATTCATGATGCAACCATCACCTAGGATCCCCCCAGGTGGTGCCCATGTAGTAGGACCACTTCCATTCCCCCTGAACAGGTAAGCCAACAGAGGCTGCTTGCTCCCGTGTCCTCCACCGTACTCCTATAGCACCCTACCCCAGTCACCAGAGCCACCATCCTTCTGTGACATGGAGCCAGCATTGAAGTAGCACTAGTTTTGTGATTACAGAAATTCTTAGTGAGACCTGGATGTCCTTCCTTTTACCATCTGTTTAGTAGAGTCTAAATTACCCACCTTCAGCTGGTACACATTTACTACTCTGATAATTCAACTACTAAATAAAATGGTGTATCCTTTGTCACTGTTTATTTCTTTTTTATTTACATGCACAGTAAATAAACTTGTGGAACTTGCCTAATGAAGGGCCAGCCAATGCCTGCCTACTTTACTGTTCCTCCAAAAAAAAGTGATGATGTTGGATAGCAGATTGGAAATAGGATTTGTATAGTTAAGTCATCTCCTTGTTTTTCTTTTGGAAAATTTTTGTTTACTATAAAGATAAAAGCACAGCTGTTCATATATTGCATTATGAGGTGAAATAGCTATATTGTATGTTACCCTTCAAAATTAAATTGCGTATCACAGAGAATGCCAGGGGAGTTTTCCTCTCACATTTTTATTCTCACTCTGTTTTCAGACTGATTCATCTGTTGAGTCATTTAACATTTGTAGAGAGTAGATCAAAAACCATGTTGTTTTTTTATGACTTGCTTGTATAGTTAGGGCTGCCAGGTGGGTTGATGATTACCATAATTTATCTCTTTCTTTTCCCTGTCATTTTGAAATACTTTGTTATGTTTGCCAGATATGTTTTCTTAGCTGATAAGAAGCAGTTTAGCAATGCACTCTGGGGGTGGAAGGAGTTGCTTTAACTTCCTACGTGACAGTGCAGTCTTTGGGAGCTGTAATAAACAATGTATTCTCAATTTGTCCAAACCACATGAAACAGAAGACTACAGTACATTGTTTTAATTGAATTAGTGTATAATAAAGATTATTTCTCATACATGTAGAAAAACCTGGCAGCTTAACTCAAGTCAGTATTTAAACAGAAGAGATCATGCCATCAGGTGTTGAAGTCTATGTAATGGGTGCTGCTGCTCAGATAATTTACAAGAAAAGGATCAGCAACTATGAACACTTAGGTATAACTGTGCCAGGTATATGGCATGTAAACTATGGTATACAGTAATTTTTTTTAAGAGAAACATCCTGTTATATTCAGAACACTAAATGCCCAACCTTTAAACATACAAGTGCAATAAAGGGGACATGTAAGCAGGCAAAGAAAATAGCTGCAGCCATAATGGTAGATGGTTTCTCCTTCTCCCAATTTAATTTCACCAAGTTGTTTGGGTTTCTAATACCATAACTGGAATGGACCCCATTCCTAAGTCAGGGTACAATTAGAGTATTGTACTAGTTATGTAACAGGAGGCTTCTGGTATGGGTATGTACCTGTATGTGCTTCATCCTTAATTACATGTTAAAAAATGTATGTGTACACACACACACACACACACACACACACACTAAGAATGGTACAAAAGAGTAATTTTGCTGGGGATTGCAGCATAAGACCTATGTATAAAAATCAAATATTTCTGGCTACACCCCTGAGACTTAGTCTTTTGCACACTGAAAACAAATTCCAGGTAGTTTGTGCCACATTTTTGTTTGGTTGAAGGTTTTGAAGTATGTGCATTTTCAAACCTCCTGACTACATCCATGCACCCACTCCTTTACTTCCCTGAAGATCTAACTTAAAATCCTGTCTCTCTACTTGATCACACGTCTGAAACATCACTCACACTTCTCACCGAGACTTGGTTCTGAACTTGCTTCACACCAAGCTGAAACCTCATCCTTTCTCCTCTTCTTGTCGGCATTTTCTCTTTTTCTCCCTCTGTTACTTTGCCTCTCTTCTACTCTCATCTTCCTGTCAAACTTCCCATTGTCTGTACTGCCCACTCCCCCTCCATCTCTTTTTAATAATGACTCATCTTCAAAGCTTAATCTTAGCTCTCATCTGTAAGCAAGCAAGCAAGCTCTCAAATTGTAAAAGTTGTAGAAACACAATAATGTTAACCAGCTAGTTACAGAAAACTGTAAATACTTAAAAATGTAAATATTGTATTACTGTGTCTTCTTCCACCTCATTTGTATTATGTAAATATTGTGCTATTATCTCTTCTGTTGTTAGACTTGTGTTACAAACTGGAGAGAGAAAAAATGTTCCTAGACTGGGTCAACACTCGGTTTTCACCTCAAAGCATAAAAATAAAACATGAAAGCGAACTATCCATGGCTGATTGAGAAAAACAAAATTATTTAATGAACAAAAGTAAGCACTTTCGTGATATATAACCAATCGCTTCCTCAGACTCTAATTAACACATACACAATCTCTGAATTTGAACCATAACATATCCAGTCAGAAAAAGGTTCTCATTAGTGACATCATTCATTGAACATCTATAATAACATAGTAAAATACTGAAAACTGAAAAAAAATTAATGTAAATACAAATGTACAACTCATTCTATGAAATACTGTGTAGTTTAAAAGTATGAATATAAAAACATGTATGAAACTCAATAATGTTATCAGTGCTTTAGTGACCTTGCTTTTAAGAAAGGTTTAAGTGACACTGCACTATTTAAACCTGGTGATTTATTTGCCTTCAGTAATAACATCCATTTTTGTTCCACTTCTTCTACAATATTGCTCATATCCCCTCACTGAATATTTGGTTGTATTACTTCCAGTGCCATAAAATTAAATACATGCTGTACACCTTCAGATTGAACATGCTTTGCTAAAGCACTGGTTTCTTTCATGTTTGCGACATCTCTAATGTGTTCTTCTATACGTTCCTTAAAAAACCTATTGGTTTTACCAGTATAGAATGCTTGGCAATATACTCAAAAACTAAAATATACCAAATGTCTGGTCCTACAGTCAGCATAGAAATATATGTTAATGCTGAATTTAAGGGTTGGATGTATGAAAGTGGATTTACTGAAAATATAATTGCATGCCGAACAATTTCTGCATGGAAATGTCCCCACTTTCTGTGATAATACCTTGTTTTTATTAAAACTCGTCCTGTAACAAAGTTGTCTTTTTAGTGATTTCTTATTTTTAAAAGAAAAGTTTGGTTTGTTATCTATCACCCCTTCTAATTCATCAGTGGATCTTAACATGTTCCAATTCTTCTCAAAGATCCCACAGAACCTTCTTATGTCACTTGAATAAGTTACTGGAAATCTAACCTTATGTGTATTATTTTTATCTGTAGATTGTACATCATATGTGGTATCAGAAAAGAACGGGACTCCCTTTAGAATTTCGTCCATCATACATTTATTTAATACTAATATCTATATCTCTTTTACTATACCCCCTGTCCCTAAATTCACCTTCTAATAGGGTGACCGCTGTTTGTAAACCCTCATCTGTATTGTGGAGTCTACTCATCCTCATGAACTGCTCTTTGACCACATTCTTACAAGCAGAGCCAGGATGCATACTATTCCTATGCAAAATGCCTTTGGAGAAAGGCCAATCAGTAAAAACTAAATGAAAACTCCAGCCAAGCTAGAACTTTCAATGAGTGACCTCCCAAACCTCCTGTGACTGAGGCACATGGGATATATGCAAATGACCCCTATGAACATCAGGTGTTTCAGCTATATGGCGATTCTGATTGCCGGGCAAATAATTCTGCACCCATTTCTTTCTTGTTCTGGAGGGGGAGGGAGATCTGTGTCCTATCCTGAATCTACAGCAGCTGTATCAGACATACCTAGTACATCAGATTCTAAGAGATAGTGACTCTTCAGGGACTTATTTATTTATTTTATTTATTTAATATTTGTTAACTGGGAATATATGACTTGGAACAAAGCCAGTTTTCAGTGGAGGCCTGGGGAAAAACACTCCAGATGTCTTTGTAACGTGGGAAGACTTGACTTTGCTGCTGATGCAGTGGCTAAACTGGATGTCGTTTGGAGTATCATTATCTGAAGTTTGCATAGGTGTTTCTTGTAACTTGCAGTGGGTCGGCTTTGTTTTCAGTATAAGCTCTTGCTATTTGTGTCTCCTCTGCACCTAGACATTTTATCAAGGTGCTAATCACGGTGCATTTCAGGAGAAGGAACTCTTTAGTTGCCAGTTGTTACAAAATGATTAAATGATCATGGAATTTCTTTTAGTGTTAGACTTTTGTCTTGAGGTTCTATAGGCCTTCCCTTTCTGCAGTAGAATCAGTTGCAGGTGGTGATATCAGTCTCTCTGTTAGTGCGCTGGAGACCTCATATGGGCTCTTTCCTTGCTCAGGGAAAGTAAATGCCAGGAGCAGCACCCCAACATAAGTGAGCTGGGGAACTTCAAGCAGTATTCCTAGCCAAATGTTGTGAAAAAAAAGTTAAAAGTAACCCCACACACACACACACACACACACACACACACACACACACACACACACACACACACACACACACACACACAGCTCAGGTTGGGAAACCATATTATGATATGGCACATGCCCATACTCTATGTGCAAATAGGTGATTGACATCGTTCTGGGGCATAGACATGGCATCATTCATAGGGAAGTGTGCTCACAGATGAAGTCCTTCAGACACAGCTCTGGTCCTCTTCTGGTGTTGACGGACAACTAGCTGTTCAAAATATTCCAGGACTGGAGTATACTAGTGATCGACTTTTTACATGGAAATATGCAGTCCTCCCTGTGGTCTACTAATCCTTTTAAAGCAAAAGACTGGTGGTAGTGGTGGAAATGTTCCTGTCTGCTTTTCCATTTTTCTTCTGATTGTTCTTCAAATTCAGAAAAAAAAAGACTAGAACTTATCTTTATTGTCCCACTTTGATCATGTTTGTTGTGTTGTCAAGCTTTCAGGTCCTTAACAGTGTAAGAGACTATCCCAGTACATGCAAAGGAGGTCCCTCTTAATAGCAGTGACAGCGAACTGTACCTCATGGCTCACCTCTAAGTTTGGCTTATTTACTTCCTATGGACTTCTCAGCTGGGGTTTTGGAGGTGAATAAGCTGCCATGAAGATTTACACTTATCAGATGTGTTATGTGAAGTAGTAGATGTTCTTTGTCTGGTTGAAGAAGTATCCCATGCCACCTCACTCTAAATTTGCAGGTGTCTCTGACCTAGATGAAAACACCTCCATGACTTCGGCCTCAAGTATTTTTTTTTTGGGGGGGGGTGCTCAGGTATTTTTGATCTTGGTCATATTTACGTCTGATATCTCTGCATAGTTTGACCTTGTGGTTGCTCAGCTCCTTAAAAGAGTTCTTCATTTTCTCTCAGACTTGAAGAACTTTTATACCTAAAATTAAGAGCAAACAAAGCCCTCATGCCTGCTCAAAGCTGGTCTCTCTTTAGCTTTCTCTATGTATCATTCAGCAAGACAAAACATTTTATAGATCTTCTACAGCAAACACAATAACACTAATGGCAAAGTACAATAAGGCAGCTCTCTGCATCACCAGTAGTTGCTTATTCTCTGAACAGACGATGCAGTTCAAAAGGTAGATACTAGGAAATTATCAGTGCAGCCTTAAAGGTTATGTCCAGTGAAAAGTTAACCATGACTGCTGGAGAAGTAGACACAATGATGGGATCTAGAAGGTTCAAACACAGTGTAGTCAGAGTGATGTCTTTCATTTCAGTGTTGCAGTATTCTTTACTGTAAAGATCCCCTGCCAACCAAGAGCAGCCCGATGTCTGCCCAGTATACTTTAGGTTGCTTTAAGGTACGTCATACCTCACGCATATGCTCCTCGCATAGCGTACGGCATAAAAGTGACATCCAAACTACTTTGCTGTACGTCTGAACGCCATATTTTCATTGTTGGTCTTAATGCCCATTCCGTTGCTGGAGCTGTTACAGATAAGTGTCCCATTGGGGTTTTGTTGTCTTATCTTATCTTTGTTGCTTGTGGGGTTTTATGTCATACAAGAAGCATAAATGCCAGTGTGGGAGACAGATTCCCATAAAGACAGTCACAAACAGTGTCTGTTTCACCTTGGTGCTTTGCATGACCATATGTTCTGTTCTGTCTGTCAGGCCTTTGTTCCCAAGACCCGTCATAGTATGCTTTCTTCTTTGGTGCTTTATCTTGAGAATCAACATCTTAAGCTTCTTGCTAAAGACACGATGGAGGGAACTTCCCGCTTCAAGGGACCGCCATCTATGAAGAAGACGGTCATGAAATCTAGGCCGGAATCTTCTGCTATACAGCCTCTGCCAGAAATCCCTCCTGAGGTGAGTGATAGCCCAGAGGTTTGCGCAGCTTCATTGTTGAATTCTTCTGCTGTGACTGGGTTGGAGGCTGGTGGGGATCTGACCTTAGACATGTCCAAGGAGGCATAGCAGATGTCCGCTGTGGGTGATCAGGAGAGCTGTGACTGATTATTTCTGAGGGGCTTAGAGGTGTTCCTCAAATTTTAGTCAGAGAAGTTGTCCCTGCTACAATCATTGAATGCTGTCTGGGGAAGGAGTCTTCCAAATTTATAAGGTGGATGTCTCATTAAAGAAAAAGCAGAAAACTGAACATATTTCCTCAGCTCCTAACGATCCCCAGAATGAATGGCAGTCCTTCACTCAGGGGTTGTTTAGTGCTTTGATGGCTTTAAAACCTCTTTGGGAAGTTTCTGTTCCAGCCCCCCCCCCTCCTTGAAACTCTACCCTCATGAAGAGACCCAGAGAACAGGATTCCACTGAGGAGGAGGCAGATTCAGATGAGGAATCCCTTGCTTAGACCTCCCAGATTCCCTCTCATTTGGATTGTGGATCGGAGGAAGAGGAATCTACTAGTTCTAGGGTTACCACCTGTCCCACTTTGCGAGGGACAGTCCCTCTTTGGGCAGTTGTGTCCTGCAAAACAGTTGTAAAAATGGCCAATGTCCTGACATTTTAGGGCAAAATTATTTCCTATATTTTATGTAATAGTTGCATAAAACAGTTATTCTATATCTGAAACACATACGTGTTATCAGAAACAGAATAAGCAACTAAAATGCTACAAGAATAAGCTTTTATTTAGGCAAAAAAGTGAAGTTCTATCCTTTATACTGGCCATGGGTATGCTTTGGCTTGCAGAATCTGACGTTTGTACCACAATTGTCCCACTCTGGGTATTTGAAAAAGATGGCAACCCTAACTAGTCCTGATATTCCCTTTGAAGAAATTTATTTTGGGGACACTATCTCTAGGATGATGGAGTTATTTTAATGGGATTGCGCTCAAGTTTCCGAGATACAAAAAAGATATTATGGACTGCTACAGATGAATTCTTCCAGACCTTTTGCTGTCCCTGTGGTTTTGGCTGCTTTGTTGGATGCCTTTTCTAATGCCTGTAAGGCTGCATATTCTCAGCCCCCTGCTCCCAAGAAACCTGATGAGTTCTATTAGGGTGTCTGAGAACTGTAACTTCTTGTACAAGTTTCTTTCTGCTGACCCCTCGATGGTGTTTGTAGCTTCTGACACACCATCTCAGTTGCTTCCTTCTCCTAAGTTACTGCCTTCTGATAAAGATAGAAGAACCATGGAAAGGCATGGCAAGAAAAGTCTGTACCTTTGCTACCTTGGCTTTGTAAGGCTTTTAATTATCAAACCCATGTCCAGGTACTTGTTGGCTCTGCTTTCGCAGGCCTAGTCAGATGATTTCTGATCTTCCAGACTCTGAAGGTAAAACTTCTGACCTTTCCCTTTTAGAATCTTTCTCCTGGGTGTCTCATCATTTCATCAGGTGTAGCTATGATGCAGCAGATGCTTCCTCTAGGGCTGCTTCTTTTGGATCAGTGATGAGGAGGTATTCTTGGCTTCAGTTTCAACCTTTGCCTGATGATATTACGGCTAACTTGATGGATGCTCCTCTAGATAATAAGCACTTGTTTGGTGAAGCTGCAGCTGCTTTAAGTCCCTTCAGGATAAGGGCAAAGCTTTACAGGAACTTAAACAAGTGTTTGTTTCTTCTGTGCCTAATTTCAGAGAAATTTCCGCAGTAAGCCAGCCTTTGTTTGTAGATTATCGCAACCTGTTTCTAAGGGTAAAAAGGAGTGGCAAGCAGGCTCCTCCTGCAAAGGCTACTCAGACTTCTGTGCCTCAGAAGTCTCCTTTTCCTGATAAACCAGGTGCTGTCTGACTATTCTACTCTTCCAAGCCACTTTCCTGTTTCTCTTTGACTATCTCTCTCTCTTCCTGTGTAGCTAAATATTACTCATGATTCCTGGGTTCTGTCCATTATCCGCCAGGGGTATTTTGTGGTCTGCAAATCTCTTCCTCCTTTTATGGGAATTCCTCAGCCCCCCTCAGGAACAGCTGTCCTTATTTCCATTGGGTGCTTTGAGATCATTTGACTCAGGGTACTATTCAAGAAGTTCCTGTCTCCCAAAGGGTGAGGGGGTTTTACTCCAAGATGTTTCTTGTGACCAGGAAAGAGGGTACTTGGAGACCAATTCTAGACCTCTCTCATCTAAACACTTTTCTGAAGGTGCCCTCCTGTTGTTTCTTCAGACTTTGTTCCCTCTTTTGCTTCTTCAGGCTTATATGGTGTCTGTGGATCTCAAGGATGATCATCTCTATATCCCTGTTCATCCCCTTTTCAGGAAGTTTTTACATTTCTCTGTTGCTCTTGGCATTTTTAGTTCTCTGATTTGCCCTTGGCCTTTCTACTTGCCCCAAGGGTGTTTGCCAAATGCCTTGGTCTTGTGATTGCTTTTTGCAGACATCAGGGAATCCAGGTCTTTCCTTACCTGGACAAACTCCTGTTTCAGGCATCCTCTCCAGAGATATTTTGCAAAATCTTCATTTTGCCATTTCCCTTCTGCAAAGCCTGGTGTTCGCAGTAAACTTCAGAAAGTCTTTCTGTCTCCTTCTCTGGAGACATTATAATTGCCAAACTGATACTTAACCCCAAGAAACATATAATTGCAATTGGCTGCTGTATACCTCCTGGGAACAATACTCCCATACTGGAAACCCTACTTCATTGGGAATCCGAGAACCTCCAACATGAAACTATCATCTTGGGGGACTTCAACATCGATTGGTAATCCTGCACCTCATACTCCCCCACCAATTTCACCAACCTCTAAGGTTTTTCCCCAAATCATGAAGCAGAAAAAAGCACCAAAAGGTAAACCTTTGAAACAAAAAACACCGTAGCAGGCTCCAAACCTTTTGTATAGTCCAGGATATATGAAATAACTCTTGAAATGTCACAGCACAAACAATTCCACAAGAAGTTCAGGCTCCAAACCTTTTTTTAATAGTCCAGGATATATGAAAAAAACTGTTGAAATGCCACAGTACAAACAATTCCACAATAAGTTAAGTGCTTTCACTTGTCTATCCCAAACTTCATCAGAACATGGAATAAAATCAATCTGCCACTTTTAAATAAATTCAAAAATTGTCAGCCAATAGTAACATCTCATGCATAATTAATTAAATAAATTCACTCCCCTACATTATGTAAAGCCACAGTAAAATATATGCTGTAGTAAACTTATGTTAAAACAGTAGTAACCAAAATGAATACACATATTCTAGGTGCCATAATAAAATACATGCTGTCATGATTCCTTGTTTAAAAAAAGTAAACAAAATGAATGCATATACTATTTCCTTTTCTAAAGTTTAGCTGCCCTTAATTTAAGGACACTGTTAATACTAACATGATCAGTCAGTCCCGTTTTTTTAGTTGAATCCAGCCTAAGCTGCCAGTATAGTTCTTTGTATTTTAAACAGTCCTCCTGTTATATCTGGTTTCACTTGTTCAAGTACAGACTATCCGCGGTGGTGCAGCGGTAGCGTTGTTGCCTCACAGCAAGAGGTTCTCCCATTCGATTCTCGGCCGGAGTGCAGGGAGTGCCTTCTGTGTGGAGTGTGCATGTCCTCCCCGCGGTCGAGTGGCATTCCGAAAGACATGCGTGAATGGGCGTGCCTTCGTTGAAGGTTGGGCATCGAGCTGGCAACTTGGCACCATAAAAATCTACTGCCAATCATTAGAGGACCGGAGTTCCGCTGTGGCGTTCCCGAACCGGGAAAAGCCGAAAGGCAAACAACAACTTGTTCAAGTACAGAGAACTTGAAAATACTATTCTTACAGTCTTTGTTGTGTCTAAATAAGGCATTTGTATCTTTTTTTCTGGGAGTAGGGTTATACCACCTGTCCCACTTTGCGAGGGACAGTCCCTCTTTGGGCGATTGTGTCCTGACCAAAAATATTAAAAATGGCAAATGTCCTGAGATTGTGGGACATAATTATGTCCCATATTTTATGTAATAGTTGCATAAAATAGTTATTTCTGTATCTAAAATAACTACATGTCACAATAAACAGAATAAGCAGCTAAACTGCTACAAGAATAAGCTTTTATTTAGGCAGAAAAGTAAAGTTCTATCTTTTGTACTAACCGTGGGTATGCGTCGGCCTGTAAAATCTGATGTGTGTCCCGAAAATGTCCCACTATGGCCATTTGAAAAGGTGGCAACCCTGTCTGGGAGAGCTCATGCAAGTGTTCATGTATTCTTCTTTTCAGTGATCTCTCTGTCTTGCCTGTATAAAAGCTAAGGCATGTCTGACAGATGCTGATGTACACAACCCCTTTGCTGTTGCAATTAAAATGCTCCTTAAATTTCATTTTAAACTTTCTGGATGGGATACTAATACTTTCCTGCTCTAGAATGTTACTACATTGTTGACAAAACACACACTTATATGTTCCCCCTTTCTTGTGGGGTCTAACTGTACTTTTATCACTACCATGGTTTTCCAGCATGTCCTTTAATTTCATCTCTCTCTTTTTAATAAATGTCTGTGCTGATGGAATAATTTTGCTGGTTTCGCTCTTTATAACCAAAGGTTTCCAGTACTTCCTAATGATATTCTCATTTTCACTGGAATAAAACGTGTGTGTGTGTGTGTGTGTGTGTGTGTGTGTGTGTGTGTGTGTGTGTGTGTGTGTGTGTATAAATGGCATTTCATAATTCAGCCCATTATTTTCCATATTATGATTACTTTGTGGTAAAGTTTTCCCTCAAATTGGGTCATATTTTCCTTTCCTTCCTTGGTTCACTTCTTTCATCAGTTGATTAATCAAATTTTAGGGGTACCCTCTCTCTGAGAAGAACCCCGTCATCACCTTCATTTCCTCTAAGAAAACCCGATCCTCACTGCACATCCTTGACATCGTAATTAATTGCCCCTTAATACCCTTCTTTTGATTATAGGGGTGCTCACTCTCAAAATGTAAATAGGAGTTCGACTAAGTGGGTTTTCGGGAAGTCTTGGAATGGAATTTCTTCTCTTCCCTAACCTTATATATGGTCACATCTAAATAATTAATGAATTCTTGTGAAGTGTGCCAAGTAAATTTCAAAAAGGAAGTTGTAGTCCCAATATATTCCAAAAATTGATTTAACTGGGTTTCCGTCCCCTTCCAGAAAAGTCAAATAGTGTCTAAAAATCTGGTGTATAAGGAAATGTAATTGTTCCAAGGGGTTTAAAAAATTAACTTCTTCTCACAATAATATAAAACCAGGTTTGCATACAGGGGGGCACATGGGGCCCCCATAGCAACACCTTTCTCTTGTTTATAATATTCCCCTGCAAAACACATTAAATTATTTTTCAGTAATAATTCCATGAATTCAGTTAACAAGTTCCTCTGTTCATTAGTCAAATAACTTTTTTCAGTCAAAAGGTCCTGAAACCATTCCATCCCCTCAAAATAAGGGATGCTGGGGAATTGTTCTGTCACATCAGTAGTCACCATACATACTTCATCTTCATATTTATCATAGGTGACTTTACTTAAAAAATCCCAGGAGTCCTTTGAAATATGTTTTAAAGATGTTACATAACTTTTCAACATTGTATCTACATATTTAGCCAAGGGTTCAAGTTTGCAGCCCGCTCCTGCCACTATTGGTCTAAAAGGTCACTGCTCCACATTTTTGTGTGTCTTTGGGATTCCAAACACTACTGGGATCTTCGGCCTAGTTACTGTTAAATAGTATAATAAATTTTTATCTATAGTACCCTGAAAAAAATTATCATTAATAAAGTAGCCCACCTTAGAATAGGCTATAAAGATTTAATTTCTAGAAACAATACTGTATTTGCATTCATCATTTAAAATTTCCAACATCCTAGTCTCATAATCGATGGCATCCATTAGTACTACCCCACCCCCTTTGTCAGGGTTCATTACTCTGCAACCTCCATTTTTCAGCATTTCAACCACTCTTCTGTCACTTTCCAAAAAATTAGTCACAGCTGTTGGTCTGTTATTCAGCTTCCTTATCTCATTTTCTACCAGCTCTTCAAAAACTTTTAAAGTGGGATTTAAAGGGGGGTTGTAGGTACTTTTCCTAGCCAAATTTTTATTATTTTATTTATTTATTTAACATTTGTTAACCGGGAAAGTCCGACTTGGAGCGAGCCGATTTTCAGCGGAGGCCTGGGAAGAAATGCTCCAGACGCATGTCTTTGTAATGTGAGAGGAACCCGGAGCACCCGGAGGAAACCCACACGAACGCAGGGAGAACATGCAGACTCCACACAGAAGGCACCCCAGCCGAGAATTGAACTGGAGAACCTCTTGCTGTGAGGTGACAACGCTACCGCTGCACCACTGTGCCATCCAAATTATTGGTTTGTCCTGTTATGTTCTTAAATAAACATTTTAAATTTAGCTTTCTCACGAATAATTTCAATTCAGTGAGAGAATTTACTGTGCTCAAGGGTCTGGTGGGGACATAATTGAAACCCCTTTGTGAATAACTGAAAAAAGGTTTCATCTACAGTTAAATCTGTGTAATTAAATATATGAAAATTATCTTTAATATTCACCACTTTATTGTATGTCCCCAGTACAATCTCATTGTTTTCTATCTGGCCTCTCACTAATTCCATTAATTGTTCTTGTGGAAGGGTTTCTGAAAGTTTTGCCATCTCAAATTCGCCCCTCCCCTCCCCCTGTTGTATGTATTTCTGTACTGCCAGTGGTTGTTGGCTCTCTGTTTCTCTGCTATTCTTTCGCTTCTCCTGGGGCCTGGGGGTATATTGTCTAAAGGGTCTCCATCAAAAGGGGTGGAAGTGTGTTCATCAATGACTTCAAACACTTCGTTGTTGTCACAGCGCTCATCATGATTTAAAGTTACCTTGTTACTAGGTGGTGGGGGAAATGCCCTCCCTTCCTTGTACTCAATTACGTCCCTCTTCATTTTCCTTTCCAACACCCTGTTACAGTGTTGATCAACTTCACAAAAAATATTAGCATATTTTGTTTCCTCAGCATCAAACATTGTCAGAAGTCACTTTCACATGCAAGTTGTTGACATCTGTCAACAATTTGTCCCTCTGTTCACAGTAATTTCTCACTATGAGCTTTAAAAGTTCTATACCAAAATTGTTAAATAACTCTCTCAGTTCTTTGTGATAAATTTAACATCAACATTGTTCGGATATTTTACAATTCTCAGCCCTTTAGGCACCCTTCGTACATTTATACACTCATTTAAATACTATATCTCCATTTGCAACCCCTTAAGTTGCATTAATTTGTTTTTAAAAGTCAGTAATGTGTCCGTATATGTTTCGGCACTGGGTTGCTGAGTTTCAAAAAAATTAAAACGCTTACCAGTCCATGCCGAGAAATCAAAATCACTGTTATTGTTGTTTAAATAATTAAGTCCACCAGTACAACGCTCCCTTTGAGTATTAAAGATAAAAGAAGTTGCTGTCCCTCTTATTTTCTTGGCTGTTCAGCCCAGGTCCGCCATTGCTCACGCTTGCGGACGTCGCATTTCCGCCTTGTAGTTGGTGGTGGCTCTCTGCCTGAAACTGCTGTTGGTTCCTTGGCAGACTGCTGTTAACAAAGTTGTTCTGGATCGGCTGGTTCACCGCAATCCATTCCACCAGGTCCAGCAACCTCTGAAACTCGGTCCGAGTGACCGGTTTGTCCAGATTCACCAAGGAATTGTCAAGAATTCCTCCGGATAACAAAACGGTTCCGGAGACTCCACCATGATGTAAAACAAACAAGAAGCAAAAAAAAGTACCAAAAGGTAAACTGTTGAAACAAAAAACACTGTAGCAGGCTCCAAACAATTTGTATAGTCCAGGATATATGAAATAACTGTTGAAATGTCACAGCACAAACAATTCCACAAGAAGTTCAGGCTAAAACCTTTTTTAATAGTCCAGGATTTATGAAAAAAACTGTTGAAATGCCACAGCACAAACAATTCCACAAGAAGTTAAGAACTTTCTCTTAAGTCTATCCCAAGCTTCATCAGAACATGGAATAAACCAATCAGCCACTTTTAAACAAATTCAAAAATTGTCAGCCAGTAGTAACATCTCATGTATAACTAATTAAATAAATTCTTCCCCTGCATTATTTAAAGCCACAATAAAATATATGCTGTAGTAAACCCTTATGTTAAAACAGTAGCAACCAAAATGAATACACATATTCTAGGTGCCATAATAAAACACTAATCTGCTCTTCTCCTTCCCTCCAAGAACTGCAAGCCCAAACACAAGCCTCCTTCCTCTCCATGGAAAAATGGCTTACCAGCTCCCAACTAATAACCCCAGTAAAACCAATCTTCTCATCTTCCGCCCTACAAATCACTCTTCTCCCCTCCACCCTCTTTTACTATTCTTTCTAACAACAAAACTACCATCTCTCCAGTCACACACAAACCAAACTCCTAGGCGCAGAAATTGACTGCAACATGAAATCTGAAACTCACATCTCACTCACCATAAAGAAAGTACACAAAAAACTAGGGGGACTATATAGAAACAAAACATTTCTGACAAATAGTACCAGAGCTAAAATAGCACAAACTCATCTCACCTCCACACTTCTATATGCATCTCCCATCCTCACCAATCTCAAAAAGTCAGAATTATCCAAACTTGACATCTGTTTTAACAAAATTGCACAATCCTCCAACAACAGCCCCTACAAAGCTCACCACTGTGAAGCCCTGAAACAACTAAACTGGCTCAAACTCCCCCATCTCCTTCTCTATAACCAGCTCATAGTAACCTATAAGATACTGTACCACAGTGAAAAAAACCCCTGCATTAGAAAACCTAATACCAATACTAAGGTTCTACGCTCCAACAACAAACCACTTCTTAAGATCACTAAGTCCAATAACTCTGCAGGGGCCTCCCTCTATTCTAACTATATTTCTACAAAATGGAACTCTCTGCCCATTAACATAACAGCCGCATCATCCTTACCTCAGTTCAAGAAATCTCTAAAAAACACCTGCAAACTAACCGGGTTTGCCCTTGTGACACCCCAGACTAATCCTACTCTGGCTCACCCCTAGTTAAATCTCCTCCCTCATTTTCATTCGTTAGAGTTATCTTATTCTTGTTAGCCTCACTTCTCTAGCTTCACTACTCTTCCAATTCTACCCTCCCACCTCCAAATGATGATAATTATGCATACTCTATATCATATCATATAATTCTGGATATTTCTACTGATGTACAGCTCACTCAATAATCGTAGCTTAATTTTTTATGTAAATATATCTCTACTGATGTACAGCTCACCGAACAAATCTTAGCTTAATTTTGTTGCTCTTATTCTTATGTAAATGTATGTAATTCTTATCATTTAATGAATTAGTCACGTGCTGTAACTGGAACTTTTCTGCCCAGGCATCCGCTGAAAAAGGACTTGTGTCCACTCGGACTTTCCCGGTTACCAAATGTAAAATAAAAATAAATGATAAATAAAAATAAATGTTTCTCTGGCATGCAGGATCCAGACTGTGGCTTTGCTGGCTTCCCTTCCTCCTCCTCCCAAGGCCTTAACACTAATTTCCTTTTTTCAAACTCTTTTTCTTCTGGCCTTATAACTGCCAGGGAATTTCTGAGAGCTCTGGGGTTCATGGCCTCCACCATTCCTTTGCTCCCTCTGGCCAAACTCTACATGAGAAGGTTTCAGTTGTTTCAGAAATCAGTTTGGCTTCAACATGCCCATTGCCTTGAATTTGTAGTTCCTCTTCTGCCTTGTCTCAAGAAGGAACTTCAGTGGTAGATTCATGACTCCCTTTTCATCCTCCTCTTCCCTCTCAGGAGCTGTTCACAGACACTTCAGACAAGGGATGGGAAGCAGCATTTGGCTCCTTAAAGGTGCAGGGTGTTTGGTCACCTCTTCGACAGAAATTGCACATCAATGTCAAAGAGATGAGAGCTCTTCTGCTGGTTCTTCAGGCTTTTCATCTTCTCTTCTCCTTGAGACCTCTCAAGGTGTTTACAGACAATACCACAGGAATAGGATATGTAAACAAACAAGGGTGGACAGGGTCTTATCTTCTTTGCCTGTTGGCACTCCTGGTGTGGGAACTTGCTATCTAGTATCGAGTGGCTATTCAGGTCAAAATATTGTGGCAGACAGTCTGAGCAGGTGCTTAACTCAATCCCATGAATGGATGCTTCACAAGGATTTGTTTCTGAACACTGTCCATCAGTGGGGTACTCCTCTAATGGATCTTTTTGTCTCCCTCTGAACAGACAACTTCCTCTTTTTTTGTGCCAGAGTCCCAGGACCTCTGGTTTGGAAGGTGGGCACCCTATCTTTTTCTTGGAAGGGGGTGCTTCTTTATGCTTTCCCTCCCCTTCCCCTCATTCTAAAAGTCCTGTCCAAAATTCAACAGGATGCTCCCAAAATTTTGCTTGTGACTCCCTTTTGGCTGAGACAGCATTGGTTCCCTCTTCTGTTGCATTTAGCCAAGGGCAGTCATCACAACTTAACTCACAGGGTGGACCTACTCACACAAGACAAGGGATATCTTATACATCCCCACTTGTCCACTCTTCAACTGACAATGTGGGTGATAGGATTTTGATTCCATATAGACACCTTTTTTCTGAGGACGTGCTTATGGTCTTGCAGGAGGCCAGAAAACCCAATACTAGGAAAGCCTGCTTATTCAAATAGAAGAGGTTTTTGGTTTGGTGTCTTTCTCATAACCTGGATCCACATTCTGGGGATGTTCTTTGGTTCTCTGTTATCTGTATGAATTGCTCAATGCTGATTTGGCTTATTCTTCTTTTAAGACCCAATTATCAGCTATCGCTGCTTGTCTGCCTTTAGCTTCTCCTTTAGCATCTAGATTTGAAGGTAAACAATTCCTTAAAGGCATCCTTCATATTAGGTCTCCCAAGAAGCCTGTTCCTCCTCCCTGAAATCTTAATTTTGTTTAGGAAAAATTGACTCAGGCTTCTTTTGAGCCTGCCAGTTCAGCTTCCTTGCAACATTGTTCTTGGAAGACTGTACTTTTGTTAGCCCTTACTTCTGCCAGATGGCTATCTGAGCTTTAAACCCTTATGGCTTGTCCTCCTTTTCTATTGTTTCATAAGGGCAGGGTATCTTTGATTGCTAATCCTTTTATTTCCAAGGTGGTGAATGAGTTGTCCCTTAACCAGTCTATTCACTTGCCCACTTTTTTCCCTTCTTCACAATCCGCCACTGAGAAAGTGCTGCACATGTTGGATGTGCATAGACAACTCAGATTTTATTTAGATAAAACTAAACTATTAAACAATTTAATCAGCTATTTGTTTCCTTTCATCCTAGATCCTTAGGGTTAGTTGTTTCCAAGCAGACTATTTCTTCTTGGATCTGTAAAGCTATGTTTTTTTGTTATTCCTTTCATGGTAAGAGCCTTCCTTATTTTAAGGCTCATTCTACTAGAGCTGTGGCTTCTTCTGGCCCTTTTTTCAAGGGTTTGGATATTAATTCTATTCTTGGGACAGCTGTCTAGTTTTCTGTGCATATATTTACCAAGCACTACAAGCTGGATAAGAATATCCAAAGCTAGAGCTGGTTTTGCTAGGGCTATCCTTCATGGCTTCCTAGAGGGCTCTGCTGGTCTTTCCTCCTCTTTTTCTTCTTCTTCTTCTTCTTCATGAACTTTTGCACTCCCTCTATTTTAAAGAATATTGCAACAATGAAATGGAAGGACATAGTGCAGTTGTGTAAAATCTTACCATAATGGTAGATTCCCTTCTCTTCACTGTTGCAGTATTCATTCCTTCCCTCCTTCTTCTGGTCCATTTCGCTTCTGGATGTACTGAATACCTTTTTTTTCCCTTGGACTGGCGTTCCTACTGGGGCTGTCAGTTCTGAAGATGGTACATCCGGACATCACTTTTATGCCTTACGCTATGCGAGAAGCATATGTGTGACGTACAGTGTACCTTAAAGCACCCTAAAGGCTTTTGTATACTGGCTGAATGTCGGGCCACCCTTGGCAGAGCTTCCCTAGTGTAAAGAATACTGCAACAGTGAAGAGAAGGACATTTACCATTATGAAAACTAGGATTCTTAATTTCAGACAGAAAGTGCTACACAGCTCATTGGGTGAGTGCTGGGGTGTGTACTACAGATGGAGGAAGATGATAAATACGCAGTATTCCTGAAGTAGCATAAGGAAGCTTGACTACAGTTGATGCTTGATTTTTCAGCATTACTTTGCTGCCAAGAATGGAACATGGGTTTCACATGAGGAGAAAAATGATCTCGGAGCATAGCTAAGAGTAGTGTAATTGAACAACCCGCTGTGCACCTTTGCCTTGTACAACTGGGTTCTACTGTCTTGTCTCGACTTAAATGTACTTTCTTATGCTGATTCAGTACATAATTTAATTTAAGCAGTTGGTGTATGTAGACTGATTTGCTAATGGTAAATTATATAGAAAACTGGGTGTTGATTATGTGGTACTGAAAAACTCCTTGCCTCATTATGCTACTTTCCATTGGCAGTAAATGAATATATAGAATATCAGATATATATACTACCCAGCAGTTACTGTATGTCCTGTCTAAAAGATGTGTTTAAAATGTCCTGAATGTTGAAACAGGCAGTTTACCCTAACAGATAAGATGCCAAGAATCCTGCGGTCCATTATATTGCTTACAGAAAAGAGATTGAAGAGAACCGTACCATTTATCTCAGTGACAGTACCAGTTTCCGTACTAATGCTATAACCTGAAACTAAATAGGAGTCAAATAAGAGTGCAAATGTTAGTTGTCTGCCTTCCTGTGATATTGTGAATCTTTTTATAAAATTAACATTTAAATCTTTAAGGCATTTTTGATCTGAACATGACTTTTTGAAAGGATTAGTTAAGGCAGTGCCATTCAGAGCTCAGGCAGTCCTCCCTTCCCCATCATGTATTTGCATTTTTATTGAATAATACATACAGCTGTGAAGCCAGCACTTTGCCATGTTATTATAGACTTGTTCTCATCTCCCATTCTAATCACCTGTACGACTTGCAGTAGCCAACCATTTTTTTAAGGAAAGTTGTATCTGATTGAAGTTAGATGCTTTCTCTGTTATATCTAGTTGATGGTTGCCTTTAATCAAGACTAACCTGCTAAAGGTCGCTTGTGATATTTTTGCCTAAAAATGAGTACTCTAGAATGTACCATGATTTGATATAATAACTCAGCACTGCTTTGCTGGTGTTTTCCTGCCCAGTCTGTTCTATTTATAGTCACCTGACCATATGCTACATTGGTAGTAAATTGATATCAGTTCCAGCTTCCAAATTTTGTGCTTAGCTTGACACAGCTGAAACCTGAGATAGCATAGCTGATCAGTGGTGCACAGGGGGTTGATTCCTGACTGCACCAAGAGGACTGGGTTTGAGTGTGGCGTGGGCAATCGAGAATCCCAGTAAAGAATGGATGAGAGTGAGCGGTTGATGCAGGATGGAGTTGTTCCAGTCCTGCTGCAAGAGTTATCTCTAGGTAAAGGTTAATACATGTTCCTTATATGCACACAGACTCAGGGGTGCAAGAGCAGCCAGTAAATGCTGTGCACTCTGGCTGAGCAGTGTGGGTGTATGGAAGCAGAGCATGTTGTATGCATAACATAGCAGGGCATTGCACTATACATGCCAGCCAAGGGAGTAGTACATAGGAGCATTTACAAAATCTACTAATATCCACACAATAATAGCCACAGTGCTTTACTCTTGTTTTTCCCTCCCCAGTTCCCAGTACATGAAGAAATGGAGAGCTGAATGAGCCTTCAGTTATGAAAGATAATGTTCATGTGGGGTGAATAACAAACAAAAAATATATAAGAAAGCCGTAGAATCAGTGGTCACCTGGAATGTTAGGAATGGATTGTAGCACCTGATTACCTTTAAACAGAGATACTTTGCATTGTATAATGGTATATTATTAAACCATGCAAATGCATGAGACCATAACTCATGTGCGTCTTTCTTGTAGTTTTTCTATAACAGCGCATTCTGGAATGTGTTATGTACTTATACAATTAATTTTTGTATTTACCTCAAAATCAAATCTGATGTTGGTTTAAATATATCTAATATAATATGACTTTGTTCCTCTGCTTAGAATTTAAGCTTTCCTGAGAAGGCTTCAGTAATTATAGCTTAGTGGTTCTAGCACGGCTGTATTCCCGCTACCATAGTTGTATTTTGTCTACAGTTACCTGTGGGGATTCAGATACTGTTCTACTACCCAAAGCCATAATGATAAAAGTTGAACTTTACCCTGCATTTATAGTGTGTTTGTCCTACATAAGCCCCACCTCTATCCCTAACTTTGTTCTCCCTATGGGAGTCATAGGTCTGGAATTACACAAAATGTTCTGGTGGAACCCATGTGGTCAATTGTTCAGATTTTCACAGAATGTCTAGATTTTTGCCTCATATTTTTGGTCTGTCCATCGTAAAATTTGTGATTTAATGGCAAATCAATGAGGAGTGAAGTCACTAAATAATGACATACATTTGAGTTTCAGATCTCACTTCTTTCAGAAAAGGCATACTAACATGAAACTTGTTGTTCTAGCAAATTTCTAAGTTTTTAAGAGCAATATTTAAAATTTGTCCCCCATTAAATTTAGGCTTTGTCCAGATTTCTTGTGCTAATAGGTTGAGAGCTATGATCCTGGCACCTCCCTAGATTTTTAAACTGAACTAAGATAAATGAACAAGTCATACCATCGTATTGTATCACTTTATAAACAGACTCTGTGATACCTTATATCTTGTGCAGCCACTTGTCTGTCTCTGCTTTATGGTTCTGTATCCAAGTCTCAACACTTTACATGGAAATTTATAATGTACAGATGTATCTGTTTGTTGTGCATTTTTCATAACATGCAGAATAACATCAAGGGCCATACTCAGTGGGTCCTGTGGTTAAGAGTATCCTTTCCAACAGTCAGAATGTGGCATATTTTTTCCTAAAAGTCCTTGTGGTTGAAGAGTTGATACACTTTCATTAAAATGCATACTGTGACATAACATGTTACCTACATCAGCACTCTTACTCCTGCTAGACTTCTTATTTTCTTTTTTAAACTTTTTGACACTCACGCAGTCCAGCTGTCTGTCCTTGCTGGTGTTAGTAAAATTCCTGCCTTTACATTATCTTTTATTTTGAGGTCTTTTTGGCTGCTGAAATTCAGTCTAATTCTGCACAATTAGCAAAAGGCAGTTCCTTGCAGGACTGATGGGTGATACCTTGTTATGATCCAAAGGGAATGCTGTTTCTTATCTGGGGAAAGTTTTGGAGGACTGGTTGAGGCTAAGTTTTTCTAAAAGAAGTCTATTTGTTTTGTGGTCTTCTGATCCTCACCAGGATGGATTTCATCCATATTTAAAAAGGCTTTGTGCTTATTTTGCTTCATGTCATCAGTGTTCAAATTCAAGCCAACAGGAATTATACACTCAGCACTCACCCTGAAGGATGTGTTTTGGGGTGTTTGCTCCACCTAGCCCCTGATTGTTAGTAGAGCCTGTATATGTCTATCCTTACTTGAGGAACAGACCTTCAAGCCAACAGGTAGCTGATATAAGACTGGTCTGATCATCATCAGGACTAACCCCCCCCCCCAATCCAGCAGGATTTGTTGGTTTCACTTGAGGAGTGGCTGTTGGCTGAGTCTGCACCAGTATCTGAGGCTCCAGATGAGATAGCAGATTATTGTCTGATTCTTGGGGAGCTTGGGTACTGTTACAGGAAGCATCACTCTTGATGAGGTGTTGCCCTTTGAGGTTTCTCAAAAGTTGGTGGGAGGGAAACCCCACTGCACCACACCATGAGATGACAGACATTGAATTGCTGTGGTTGTGGATTTACTCTGTGTCCTGTGGTAGGTCCATCCGAAAGGGACACCTTATATCCTTGTTCATAACCTTATAAGGCTGCTTTACATTTTTTGGATGGTTTTCCTGGCTGCTGCTTAGTTTTCAGCTTTTTCAGTATAGAGCCAGCTTTGTGAATGCCACAGAGGGGTCTGAGTTTAAATCCATTCTCATTCATTGGGCAGAATTGTTTAGGATATTTTGGCATGTCCATAGCCATGGGTACTGTTAACTGTGTGGAGTCTATGACACCAGACTCACCACATTTTAGGGCATTTCCTGATATTGCCTTTATTTGTGAGGTCCTAGATTGAGTGACATTCTCTAGTGAAACTGGGTTAGGCCCTCCTTTAGCATGCCATCTCGTGTCACTGTTGATATCTGTCAGGTAGTGTGGGAGGTATCTTGCGTAGGCTCCTCATCCTTTGATTCACTGATCCCTTCCTTGGTGGTGAACTCTGTTGTTGACTAGCTTCCTGCTTAGTGCAGCAGGGCTGAGAATGGATTTGAGGTGATTGCGTTCTTCCATGTCTGACTTGGAGTGTTCCTGTACATTTTCATGCCCTCTTACTGATTGCACACCTCATCTGTGATTTCAAAGAGGTAGATCATTCTCTTTCAGTGTGGTTCTATTATGTTTGATTGAAAAAACAAACTGCTGAAAGACAAAATGTTGAAAACAGAAAATATAGAAAGCGTATTAAATGCAAGGGGGGGGGGCAAGCCCTGCTGCACACCCCCATGTGGGGGTTGCATCTCCCTCAACCCTTGTTAGTTATAAATACTAACTCTAGGATCACACAACAGTGGGGAAATGAGAAATTCCATTTTCAACATTTTGTTTTTTCAGTCAAATAGCTTGGAACCTTCTCTGTACATCTTGTTGATTGAGCTGGGGTTGATTCAGGCACTTGATCCCTTGATAGTACAGCAATTCCGTAAGTCTTAATTGAGGGTGATCCCTTGATTTAAGTAATAACTTCAGAACTGATGCAGACCAGGAACTAAAACTGCAAGCCTCTAACTGTGAAGAATTATTCTGAGGTAAAATCATTGAGTTCAGGAATGTGTTGTTATAGTACAAAAAGTGTTTTTGTAGGAGTTATGACAGGAACTGTCGTGGTCTATAACTTCTCATTTTGAATGGAGTGGTACTGTATAGTGTCCAGTTATTCAGCTAAACACCTATATGCTTAGGCCTTGGTTTTTGCATGGGACGTATCACAATCCCCTGGCCAAGTTTTCTAGTGGAAGCATTCAAACTAAGAAATTACTGTACTTAAAAACCCAGTTGGGAAACTTCCTTGCAGATTCGAGCTTCCACCTCTCCCTGACAAAGTGCTAGGTTCAACTGAAATAAATCATAGACAAAGTGTTAGGTTCAAGTGAAATAAATCATAGACCAGGCCAGTTCCTATCAGTTTCAAGCTATATTGTGAATCCAAGGTTGTGGTTTCCTGGAATATTCATTCTGCTGTGACATACAGCAACTTCTGAGTTAGTGTATAAAGTTAGCAGGAGTATGAGAGGAACAGCATCCTATATTTTGGCAGAGCGGTAACCTTAGATATGATGTTGTCAATCATCATTCTGTCCTCAACTGTTGAAACTCGAGAATTGTAGGGTTCGGATCTGATCCGCGGATCCCACAGGGCTGTTACTTCAGCTTGTGGCCACCAAAACCTCTTAAGCGCCTCCCTTACCCATAATGCACAAACCCCTAACATACCCCAGATCTTGTTTGCTGCATTCGTGTTTAGACTCTTTTGCTTTCAGCTCTTGAGCATCTTAGAGTGGGAGATCAGTTTAAATTATTTAATAACTTTTTCTATTGCTTCAAAACCTAATATTTCTTATTCCTGTAATTTATAGTCTATGTCTTGTACCTCCCTGTATTTTACATAAGTTTTTTTCTACATTTCTGCTTACTATTGTCAGTAGGCCTCCCTCCCTTTCCTTCTTTTCGATTGCATTACATGTTTATTGTAATCTTTCATTACCATTGTTGGTATAATACCTTTTTCTGGTGTTAATTCTTTCCTTTAAAAAAGTAAATAATTTTGTTCTTCGTTTATATCTCTATACTGTTTTCCGTGTTTGTTACTGTGATGTCTGAAAAAGGAGGAAAAGGTCAGTCTGGCTTTAAAAAATGCCATAAATGGGGGCACTAGTTGCCCTTTTCTGATTCACATGCTTTATGCGTGTATTGTTTAGGTCTGGACCATCTTAAGTTTGATTGCTCTATCTGTAAAGCTTTTAATCCCAGAACAATCGCAGATAGAACAAACTAATTCTGAAAGGACTGCTGCCATTGTCTTTCTCAGAAGCTATTTCTGGGACTAATCTCCCCAAACTAAAACATAAGGAGTCTTTAAAAAATTCTTTAGTACCTTCTGGTTCTTCAACACCAACATTGGATCCTACTTCTGAGCCACCTTCAAAGAAGCATTGTAAGTCAGAGTTGAAGGCTACTCTGATCCAACCAGCTTCAGACTCAAAAGAGACTTCCACGGATCCTACCCTGTCAGATCCAAAGTCCTTATTACAAACTAGATATTCTCCTTCTCTGGATCCAGTGTGTGTGAAGGTTTAATCCATATTCCTTAAGACCAGACGGCATTCCAACCCCCCCCCCCCCATTTGTCACTTCCTTTCTTTCTCTTCCAGAAGTCTGACTGAGGCTGATGTGGATAGGATGATGAGGAAATTTCTCTCAGCATAGATACAGATGGATGTTCTCCCAACTCCTACACTCTTGTGTCAGTAAGTTCATATTCCTACCACTTTGCCTATATCCGCTTATTTTTTGATCTGACAGATTGTTTCGAAGCCCCTGGATTAGAGCCTTCCTTCTGGATTTGAGAATGTTCTCATTTTCGGCTCCAAAGCTACCACTCAGTGCACCAGCTCTGACTTCTTTGTTGCCGGATGACTCTAGGAGCCAAAGTGTCCTTGTCAGATCTGAGGTGTTAGAGTCATGTCTGAGGATTTCAGAGCCACATCTTCCCCTCGGAGCTTCTGCACTGAAGAGCTTGGCTCCAACTCTGGTGGATTGCCTTCGGGGCAGGGGGAGATGATGGAGTAGAAGCATGGCTTCTCAGCTCCATTGGCTTCCTTCTTCCCAGAGCATTCTGCTTTTGAGGTAGTGAAGAGAGTTTTCTCTGCTCCAGCAGGACAGACATATTCTACCCCCTCAGATATTCCCACTGCATCCTATGTGTCTTTCCGCCTTGCCAGCTCAAAGTCTCCAGGCTACCCAGCATGGTTTTGCAAACTCTTCGAATACTTCCCTTGACCATCCCACCAAGGAAGTCCCTAGCAAGAGAAAGTGCAAGATAAGCCACTTGGACTCCCCTCAGGAGTCAATCACTGAAGATACTGATTTCAATGAAGGAGAAGGATCCCAGAGATCACCACCTGAAGGATGTCTCATTTGAAGACATTCTTGAGATCCTTAAGCAGGGGGGTGGTTTGTCCTCTGATAACCCTTTTCCAAAGGAATCAGTATTCCTGGAAGCCATTGGAGTTAGCCCGTATACCTCCCAGGTGACTCCGTCCACCATTGAGCTCATTGACTTGATCTCTAGGCGGGTGTAAAAGGACTCTGACTCAGTTGAGCCAATCTCCAAGAGACCAGATCACATTCTGGCTCCACCAGTAGGTACGAATACTGGAACAAGGGGGTGCCTATAGATGCTGTGGTCATGGCGATGGGCACAAAGAAGGAACTTGCTGAGCAAAGTTCCTCTGTCCATCCTCATAACAGGTAGCCTAGGGAGTTGGACAGATTTGAGAAGTGTGTGTATGCTTCAGTGACTTTTGCCCTTAGGTCGCTGAACTATCTGGCACAGGTTGCAAGACTACAAAGGGATTTGATAAACTGTCAAAATCCCTTTCAGGGACCAATACTGCCAACGCTCAGACTTCTGTGGCCTGTCAGTTGGCTACCCTACAGGATATTTCTAATTCGTCCATGAGGCTTATTTCACATGCAGCTGAAGGTGCCTCAAGGGCAGCAGTTTCAGGCATTTCCATTAGGAGGCATGACTGGATGCGCTTGTGTGATTTTTTGTGGAGCCCTTCAAGTCCTCATTTGTCAATGCACCCTTTGACGGCAGATTATTGTCTGTCCCCAAAGTTAAAGATACACTCTCCAGGTGTGAAAAAGATGGAAAGACCCTCTCTGCAGTGGGTGTACATTTTTTTGACTCCTCAAAGATCCTTCCCTAGGAATCAGCGAGGAAGTCAAAAAATGTGGTTCAAGATGTCCCAGGGTCCTTTCCAAGATAGCTCCCCCAGGGCAGAGGGGAGAAGTCCAGTGGATGACATTGCCCGTGTGGCAGAGGTGGCCTGCAGAACCAGGGGTCCAGAGATTCCTTCTCTGATAGATCCTACCAGCGCTCCTGAAAGGAGGCCCAATTGTCCACCTCTGGAGGCAGTTAGGAGTCATTTATCCCTACACCAGAGAGCCTGGCTAGATATAACAAAATATATTTGGGTGCAGAGGATTATTTCCAGCGGTTATATAATTCCGTTTTCCCTATCACTTCCACCTGTATGCAAAATTTATGATGTTCCATCCAGTCAGAGGAAAGCAGCAGCACTAGAAAGACAAAAGCTGCTAGAAAAAATTTCATCCAAGAGGTCCCACCAGACCAGATAGAATCCAGAGCTTACTCAAGAGTCTTCTTAGTGCCAAACAAAGCAAGGGACTGGAGATCAATTCTGGATCTCAGTGAATTGAACAAAGCAGTTCAACACACAAAGTTTTGGAGAGTCACAGTTCAGTCCATTCTGCCTTTTCTAAGCAAGGATGACTGGATGTGCTCATAGACCTTCAGGATGCTTACTATCACATAAAAGTGAACAGACAGTCCAGAAGGTATTTACGCTTCCATCTGGGAGCCAGTCGCTATCAGTTCAGAACACTTCCCTTTGGCCTCACCATAGCCCCTAGGGTGTTGACAAAATGCATGGCAGTGGTAGCAGCTCACTTGAGACTGCAGGGATTCCGAGTGTTTCTGTACTTAGACAACTGGCTTATTACTGCCCCGACCAGGCATCTACTAATAAGAGTGAGAGATCAGGTACTCTAGACTTGCTCCCTTCTTTGGATAACCGTAAATTACAACAAGGCTCAGTTACAACCATCTAAAACATTGGAATTCATAGGAATAGTTTTCAACACAGTTTCATCAACAGCATCTCTTCCTCTTTTAAGAGCACAGCCTGTCAGATTCCAGGTCAGAAAAATAATTCACAGTACCACGATTTCAGCCTGTTTGATTCTTTGAGCTTTAGGCTCATTGTCAGTGACCTTAATTTTAGTCTCTCTAGCAAGATTTCATATGAGAATTCTTCAAAGAACGTTGGCAATACAATGGTTGATTCTTTATCAGTGCATGTCAGCCCAAATAAGAATCACACAGGCATGCAAGAGGTACCTTTGGTGGTGGATTCAATCAGATCAAGTTCTACAAGCTCGCCCTTTTGTTTTCCCTTAGCTCAAGGCTGTTGTGACTATGGGCACTTCCCAGAATGGTTGGGTGGGTGCACTTCCTGGGGAAGACAGTCTAAGGCATTTGGTTCCCCAAAGAGGCCAATACGCATGTCAGTGTCCTGGAAATGAAAGCGTTGCTGTTAGCATTGCTGGCCTTTCAAGCCTCTCTCCCTTTTGGGATGTTTGAGATACAGACAAGACAACATGTCAGTAATCTGGTACATAAACAAACAATTGGGAGCCAGGTCTTACCCCTTATGTTGAGAAGTCCTCAGTGTGTGGAAGTGGGTGATCTCTTCCAACTGCTTTCTGATAGCAATGCGCATTCTGGGGAAAACTACCGTGATAGCAAACAAATTGAGCAGGTTCATTCTACTATCTCATGAGTGGTCTCTCAACATGAAAGTGACAGAAATGATTTTCCATCAACGAGGCCAGCCTTGCTGTGATTTTTTTGCTTCTCCCCTAAACAAGAGCAGCGGCATCTTTGCCCTGATCCTCCCACCAGGAAAATCAGTGAGGGATGCTTTACTCCATGATTGGCCCCCCAGTCTCCTCTATGCTTACCCACCTACTCCCCTAATTCCAAAATTTCTGCAGAAAGCTGCCCAGTTGAAGAACAAAGTCATCCTCTTTGCACCTTACTGGCCTTAACAGATTTGCTTCCCCTTCCTTTGGCCTACTTTACCCACCTTGGATTCTGGCTCAGATTCCAGACCTCCTGTCTCACTCGCCAAGCATGATTCTTGCAGATATCTCAAACTTCAATCTCTAATTCTATTAATAGCCAGGCAACTGATGCTGTCTTCCCCTGTCCATCATATACTTTTATCTTCCCATAAGGCTTGTACAGGGAAACTTTATAGGAGTAAATGGAAAAGGTTTGCTTTTTGGGCACATCAGAAACATATTGACCTCTTCTCAGCTCACATACAGTGTGTTCTCAAGTTTTTGGGAATGATTTTTAATGAGGGAGCTAGCTCCTCAACAGTTAGAGTTCAGTTAGCAGCAATTTCCAACTTTCATATTGGGTTTGAAAAATTCTTCCTTGGCTTCATCTAAGATTTGCATAGCTTTTTTGAGAGGCACCCTCCTACTGAGGCCTCCCTATAAAGATGCTGGAAACACATAAATCTCCACAAGACTTCACAAAAACACAAGTGTCCTTCACGATAAGAAAACCAACAGAAGGATAAAACAGATTTCTTCTTTATTAAGACTTCTGGTACCTCGGCCTTTTGCCTTCAAGGAATAAATACATCAGTGCAATCACTTCCTCAATTATATTCCACAATTCCTCTTAATAAAGAAGAAATCTGTTTTATCCTTCTGTTGGTTTCCTTATCGTGAAGGACACTTGTGTTTTTGTGAAGCCTCCCTATAAAGACCCTACTCCACCATGGGATTTAAATCAGGCACTGCAGGCCTTAATTCATTCCCTGTTTGAACCAGCACCAAAATGTGATCTTAAATTTCTGACCTGGAAAACTATTTTTCTACTGACCATTACCTCTGCTAGAAGAATTTCAGAACTTTAAGCATTGTCCTCTAATCCTCCCTACTTGATTTTCATAAGGATAGAGTATCATTACATACCAGTCCTTCTTGCCTTCCTAAAGTGGTGTCAGAATCCAGTATTAACCAATCCATTAACCTGCCAGTCTTCTTTCCTAAATTTACAAAGGTGAATATATGTTGCATTTATTGGATGCCCACAGACAATTACGTTTTTGCTTACATAAAACAAAAGAAAGTAGTAAGATAGATCAATTATTTGTTTCCTTTACAGATTCTAAATTGGGCAAATCAGTTGCAAGGGTAACTTTAGCCTGATGGCTGATGAATTGCATATCATTTATCTGCAACAAATTGGGCCTATCTTTATGAAAACCTTTAAGAGCCTATTCAGCTAGGTCCATGGCTACTCCTTCGATGTTTCTGTCTAGAGCTTCCATGGATGACATATGTGCAGCAGCAACTTGGGCCAATCCTCATACCTTTATTACTCATTACAAACTAGATTTAATCTCGAGGGGAGGAGCCACCTTTGGCTCAGCTGTGCTCAGGAACATCCTTCGTTAAAATCCACTTTGGAATTTAGGTAGCTGAGGACTCTGTCCCAACAGTTAAGGATACAAAGAAAATTGACATCATCAGATAAAGAAGTTATGTACTCACCATGATGTTCCATCTGTGTTTTCCATTTTAATTTTTCCTCAACTCCTCACCCACCAACCCCAACCTTTTTCACTGTTGATTTCTGGAAGAATGAGAGTTTGTAAGCACACCACTGTCCTTTATGTTGAGCTCCAGATATGGCTTTTTTCCTTAGGAATTTTATAGTAGTACTTCCTACTTTATGTCAAACAGCAAACAAGATCTGAGGTATGTTAGCAGTTGGTGCATTACGGGTAAGGGAGGAGCTTGAGAGCTTTATGGTGGCGATGAGCTAAAGTAATGGCTGAATTGGATCCGAACCCAACAGTTCTCGAGTTCCAACACTTGAGAAAGATTGAGAATGGACAACACAGATGGAACATTATGATGAATACATAACTTCTTTTTATACTATTTCTCTGTTCCTTCTGAGGACCCCTTTCCTTCAAGTGACAGTAACATCGCTACTAACAAGCTTACATATTCACTTTTGTGCCAGTGAGTTTGTTGCTGTTTAAATATATTATTACCTTAATGTCCCTTCCTAGTAGTATTCATATAAGATCCCAAATCTTCTAGTCAGTGAGTCAAGTGGGATGTTCATCGTGTTACCCTGTTGCAGTCATCACACTTGGGTTATCCTGTCGTCAGGCGGTCCCGCAGTTGGCCGGAATTCCAAAGTCTTGGTCCGGCGTCGGTTGCTGTCGCCTCTTCCCTGACGTCAGTGCGCCAGGGGTATATATAATGAAGCCAACGCCATTTTCTTCAGTCTTTCTTGCCGCGCGGTGCCCGAAGCAGAAGCAGTTCGCAAGTGCCGGTCGGCCGACTCCTGAGATTTTCGAATTCGAATTTCAGACCGAAGTCTTCTATAAAGCTAAGCACCCTGTTGGGGAAACTTTTCTTGCCTCAGACCGATGTCAGAAAAAGTTAACAATTGTATTTCTTGTGGGAAGCAAATACCTCATAAGGATTTTCATTCTTATTGCATACCTTGCCTAGGCCCAGACCACAACGTCACTTCTTGTTGGTTTTGTGCTAGGTTTAATAAGCGCACTATTAAAAGACGCTTTGATTTCGCACGACACTACTTCGGTAGGAAATTTAACTACAACATGCCGTTGGAGCAACTGACTACCAGCGTGCACAAAAAACGCAGGGATAAGGACAGGCAGCCCAGGCCTAAGCCAGATTCCGAGGCCTCAGCTGATCCGGTCTCCGGTTCTCCGGTCCTCAGTGAGGCTCCGACACAGCCCCTGACTACCGCAGATCTGGAACCCGAGACCGCTACGGAAATTTTGACGGAATGTACCAGGCCGACGCAGCATTTTACTTTAGGCCCTTCCGACGACTTTGCTTCAAAAGACCTCGATGCTTCAGAAACGCCATCAGTTTCTGAAGACGTTTTCAGACCGACGACTCTCACCATTAAAACGTTTTCTAAGTCGAAGACTCCTTCCTGTTAAAGGCCCTATGCCTAAGAAACAGATGCTCAAAATGGCTGAAGATTTGATTTCTTTAATCAGGGGTTCACAGCCCCCTCCTGACAAAAGGCCTAGACAAGAGGAAGATTTTGCTTCCTCTGAGCAAATGTCCATTTCTTCAGACTCCTCTGAGGACCAAGACTATTCCTTCTCTCCTTATGAAGATTCTGAATCTGAGGACTCTATTCCCCTCAGCTTCTCCTCCTGAAGACTACTCCTTTGGGGAAACTTTACACACTATGAGGGAACATTTTCACTGGGAAGGTCAAGACTATTCTGATTCAAAGAAAAGGCTCAGAGAGTTTCTTTTACTCCCCCAACACAGGCCACTTGCCATCCCACCAGTTTTGGACATTGTGGATGATGTCTATTTAGAATCCAGTTTCCACCCAGACTCTCTACCTCCTGCTCCGGCTAAGCCTGACAGATACTACAGAGTGCCTGATTTCCACAAATTTCTTTACAAAAGCCCAGTAGCTGACCCAGAGACTATCTCCCAGGGTCCCAAGGGGGCTAAGGCTTCTATGGCTAAAAACCCAGTACCTTCTGAGAGGGATTCCAGAGCACTAGACAGGTGGGGGAAAAAGGTTTACACCTCAGCCACACTAGCTATGAGGGCACTGAATTGTCAATTTCATATGCTTAAGTATCAGCAATTTCTAATCTCTCAGTTAAAACAAAGAATAACCACTCTCCCTCAACAATCTGAATTGAAAGAAGTACAGGATCTGTTGCACGCCACTGAGCAGGTGGGCAAACATACCTTACAATGTGGGTTTGATTCTTTGGAGGCCTCCTGCAGAGCAGCTGTCACTGGGTCTGTTATATGTAGGCATGCTTGGTTAAAGGAACAAACTCTGCCTGATCATGTTAAAGCAAAACTACTAGATGCTCCCTTACAGCAGGATGTTCTTTTTGGAGTTAAAGCAGAAGAAGTTTTAAAGAAAATGTAAGATAAGGCAAAATTTATGCAGACAGTCAAAGATTTCCTACAAGTACAACCCCCTCGCTTCAGCAGAAACTGGCCAACAAAAAATTGGTCCTTTCCAGCCACTGACAGACCACAGAGGGGTAAATACAGACACCCAAGGTGCAGAGGGCAACCACAAGCCCAGTATAAACCTCGCCAATGGGGCACTACAACACAGAAGGGAGGAGAAGACAGGTCTCAATCCCCCAGAAGGCAAACTCAATGACTTGCACCTCATCTGGCCAAGCAATACTCTCTTGGCAGCCCCCTTGGGGGGAAAACTCGCACTTTTTGCAGACAACTGGCAGAAAGTCACAAAGGACAAATGGGTCCTAGACATAATTTTACGGGGATACAGATTCTACTTTCACACCTTGCCAATGAAAAGAGGAATGCCAAACCTGCCACAAAATCAATGGGCAGAGGCACAAAAGCAAATTACAGCTCTCATGCACATGAGAGCCATTCAACTGGTACCTACTCGAGAGCAAGGCCAAGGATTTTACTCAAGACTCTTTCTAGTGCCCAGAAAGGACAATGCCTGGAGACCAATTCTGGACCTTTCAATTCTAAACACTTACTTACAAGTACCCAAATTCAAGATGCTAACACTACAGCAGCTACTTCCCATGTTGGGAAAGGAAGTATGGCTAGTAACGTTGGACCTCAAGGAGGCATACCTGCATGTCCCTATCAGACAAAGTTGCAGAAGATACCTCCGTTTCATTGCAGGTTCAACCCATTACCAATTCTCTTCACTGCCCTTTGGCTTATCTACTGCGCCCAGAGTTTTCACAAAATGCCTGGCACCAGTAATTGCATACTGCAGACAAAGAGGAATTCAAATATACCCATACCTGGACGACTGCCTCATCCAAGCAGAAAGCAAAGACATTCTCTTACATCATCTGGCCTTTGTAAAGCATCTACTAAACTGCCTGGGGTACACAGTAAACGAAAAGAAGTCAAAACTAGTACCTTCACAAAAAATGACATTCCTGGGTGCCAGCTTGAATACAATGGCCCAGAAGGCTTATCTTACACCAGACAAGCAACTACAACTGACTCATTATTTCAGGACAATGGCAACAAAGACCCAATTAACTACAAGAAAAATTCTGCAGGCTTTGGGCTTCATGGCATCTTGCATACTAATAATACCATTTGCAAAGCTGCATATGAGGAAATTACAGTGGTACCTAAAAAGTGTATGGTCTCAACACAGCCACAGCTTGGACACAATGATATCTCTCATTCCTTGCCTACAACAGGAATTCCTATGGTGATCACAGGCATGTCACCTCAACAAGGGTCAGTCTTTCACCTTGCCCTCAGCCAGACAGACTATCACAACAGATGCTTCAGACTACGCCTGGGAGGTACACATGGCAGGACAATGCATTCAAGGCCTATGGACTGCAGATCAAAGAAATCTGCACATAAATCAAAAAGAGATGCTAGCTGTACAGAAAGCTCTGACAGCCTTCAAGGATCTATTACATCCAGGACAACTTGCAATAAAAATGGACAACACCACAGTAATGTGGTACATAAACAAACAAGGGGGTACACATTCCTACCCTCTATGCAGGTAAGCAATGATCTTATGGAACACAGCTCTGGCCTACCAACTCCAGTTGCAAGCTCAATTCCTGCCAGGACAGAAGAACACATTGGCAGACGACCTCAGCAGAAACATCAAAGATCCCCACGAGTGGAAACTAGATCCACAAATATTTGCAATGATAACTCAAAAATGGGGCCTTCCAAACATAGACCTATTTGCCAGTCCTCAAAATTACCAACTGACAAAATTTTGTACAAGGACCTTCCACCATCAAGCTTGGAAAAACCTGACAGCATATGCCTTCCCTCCATTACCTCTCCTCACAAAGGGTCTTTTGAAGGTCAAAAAGGAGAGACCACGACTGATTCTCATAGCCCCAGACTGGCCATGCCAGCACTGGTACCCGCTATTGAAAAATATGGCCCACAGCCCACCATGGATATTGCCTCAAATACCCCATTTGCTCACACAACAAAACAAACAGATTCTTCACAGCCAGCTCAAAACTTTAAATCTGGCTGCATGGCAAATCAACTAAACATCCAACCAGCTCCTCTTTCACAAGCAGTTCTGGATGTTATTCTGGTAGCCAGGAGGCCAAGCACCAGGAAGGCTTATTTGGACGAATGGAAAAGGTTTTGTGCCTGGAACCAAGCTGAAGGCCAAGACACAATTCAGCCTCACATGCCTCACATTCTACAGTATTTAGCTGAGATGTTGCACAAAGGACTTTCCTTTTCCTCAATTAAAATCCATGCTTCAGCTATTTCAGCTCACTACAACACGGATCCACCTTTATTTTCACATCCTCTTCTAAGGCAGTTCCTCAGAGGGGCAAAAAACATTAGCCCACCCAGGAGAGCTCCTACACCAATATGGGACCTCAACTTTGTTCTGGAAAAACTAACACTACCTCTCTTTGAACCAGCTTTCTCTGCAGATCTTCAGTTCCTATCATGGAAGACTGCCCTGCTCCTAGCAATAACTTCAGCTAGGAGAGTCTCAGAGCTACAGGCACTAATGGCAGTGGAACCTTTCCTGATTTTTCATCAAGACAGAGTTTCTCTACAAACTAATCCTTCCTTTATGCCTAAGGTGGTTTCCACTGTAGCTTTAAATCAAACCATCCTCTTACCCACCTTCTTCCCCAATCCACAGAACAAAGGTGAGAGACTCCTGCATTCTTTGGACATTCACAGGCAGCTTCGTTACTACTTGGACAAAACTAAGGCTTTCAGAAAAACTGACCAGCTCTTTGTATCCTATGCTACAGCTTCTCAAGGGAAGGCTATATCTAAGCAAACCATTTCTAAATGGATAGGTCATTGCATACGTTTCTGCTATACACATCATGGGAAACCAGTTCCTGCTACCATTAGATCCCAGTCTACCAGGGCAACAGCTGCCTCTACAGCCTTTCTCAGGAGGTTCCAACCAAGGAAATTTTAGAAGCTGCAACTTGGAGTTCAGTACACACCTTTACCAAACACTATCACTTACCTCTTTACTCTAAGTCCAGGTCGGGCTTCGCCACTGCAGTTCTGCAGGGCTTTATTGCCTCCACTAACCCTCTATGATACCTCCCCCCTACCTTAGCTTTGGGATTCTACCCAAGTGTGATGACTGCAGCAGGGTAACACGATGAACATAGTACAGTTTTGTACCTACCATAAATGTAGATGTTCGAGTATTCACTCTGCTGCAGTCCAGGTTACCCTCCCTCCATCCCCTCTGATCTACTGGAAAAATCTCTTCTATGCCTTACTGATGTATTTGCTTATAGCTGAAGGGATTTTGTGTTTGTGCAGTGTTCACTCCATTTGGTACTAATTCTGACCACCTTTTTGGGGGCACCTGACATCTGGGGCAAGAAAAACTGAAGAAAATGGTGTTGGTTGCATTATATATACCCCTGTCGCACAGACGTCAGGGAAGAGGCGATAGCAACCGACGCCGGACCAAGACTTTGGAATTCCGGCCGACTGCGGGACCGCCTGACGACAGGATAACCCAAGTGTGATGACTGCAGCAGGGTGAACACTCGAACATCTACATTTATGGTAGGTACAAAACTGTACTTTTTCCTGACTCCTTTTTTGAGTCAGGTTCCCCCACCTTGATTGCACTTAGAAGGCAGTTTTAAATTGTAATTTCTTTCTGAGATTCTCTTTTCACCACATCTTTACAGGGACAAAATCTAGTGGAGAGGAGGAGAGCCCTCTACTCCTTGGCTGCATGCAGCTTGCTCAGGGAGAAGTGTTGAGCTTGGCTAGTTTAACAAATAATTGGTCAATCTCCCTGGTTTCAAAAAGGAGATATTTGCAGTTGCCAGTTTGACACTTTTTGATGGATTATCATCAGCTTTCTCTTCCAACATTTGACGTAGGGCCCTATTCTAAATGACTTGCTTTCTATGTAAGCGACTTACGCCAGTGCATGCCTGATGTCTAGCTCACACTTAACACTGGAGCAAGTCACTTAAACCAATAGCAAGTCTTTTTGAATGTGGCAGAGAGCACCCTACTGGCCTTTGAAGATATACTAAGTCTGGTCCACTCTGGGAGTTGCTGTGCCATTGTTTGCTATATAAGGTCTTCTTGCAGCTATTGGCACCTCAATTTGGTCTGTAGAGCTTCCCTTTTCCAAGCAATATAGTGTGCCCTTGATTCTGGGAGTTTCTATGTGGGATTATCCTTCAAGAGTCAGTCTTATGAGCTCTGTGTTAGTGCTGTACTGCATCTCCTTCCACATTTGTGGCTGACTGCTTGGAATTCTTTCTAGGCACAGGACCCACCAAGGAAGAAGATCCTCAAATTTAGATACACCAGATACATTCTTAACATACAGTTGATCACTAAGAGACTTTTTTTTTTTTGATGGGTCAAGAATTTCTGCTGAGTGGATGGTCTTGCCATTCATATTTGTTTATTGGAGGTTCCTGTGAGTATGCTATGAAGCAAACTGGCAGATGAGGATGATGGGTGCACTTACACAGTTAGTTTTACATCACAGGGGCATGAGTCCATTCGAAGTGGTGAATTCTGTTTGGTAGAAAGCCCATCAGGAAAGCACTTCTTGTAGATTAACCAAAGCATAAGAACATAACTGATATTTATCACATGCTGCTAAGGTTTTTATATTTTCATGACTTCTAATGAGTAAGCTTTGTTCTTTGCAGGATATCTAATCTAGTATTTATTCATGTGTTGTTCACACACATTGCCAAAGGTTAATTTGAATTAAAATCAACCTGAAAATTATTTTTCTTGCTGTTTGCTTATTTAAAATACTTTGACAACTAATTTAGAAGCAAAATATTGAGTACCGATTTTCATCATCATTTTAATAGAGAAGGCTGCATCATACTAATAAGTATTCTGCTGTGCACTTACACGGTACACAGTTCTTCCTTTTGGAAGCTGTAACATTGCCCCTAGGCAGCTTTGGCAGTGTTTTACTTTGCTGTATTAGCCCCATCTAAAAGTAGCTATTCAGAGGTATAAATCATGGTTATTTAGCTTTAGAAGTTTTTTTTTTGTTGGGTGTCATTACATAAGTATTTTGTCATCCTTCAAAAGCTCAAATTACCTTTCATGAGGAATAAAGGAAGGAAGGAATTCTTGGCACTTTAATATGATACAGTGACATGCTTGAGTTGTATTTTACCTGTACATTAACACCCTGTTTTTTTTTCTTTTCTGTAACTATATCCCTTTCTAGTTGTTTGCTTCCAGTATCTTGGTTTCTTTGCTAATTTTCTCCAGTAAATTCAATCCCCTCTTGCTTATTTTCTATACCCATACTTGTAGTCATCCCCATTAGTAATATCTCCTTTCTCACATTGGCTTAGTTATTTATTTTACATTTGTTGACTGGAATAGTCCGACTGGATATATGTCAGTTGTCAGTGGAGCCCTGGGGAGAAAAGCTTCCAAGATAATAATACACAATGAACATTTAGTAAATGCTAGTTTCAAGCAGATTACAGTCATAAGCAATACCAGCATTTAGCACATATAATACTAACTTATTATAAAACACTTTATAAAACAACATTCTTTTCAAAGTTTTTATATATATATATATATAAATATATATATATATATATATATATATATATATATATATATATATATATATAAAACATTTCATTCAGGTTTAAGACACATTGAGCAGCTGTTATACAATTGACCCCTCCTGAGATGGAGTGGTAGAAAAAGTTAGAAGTAGTTGAAGGTAAGGCACATAAGAAATAGACAGGTCACTAGTCGGGGTTAGTGCAAGGACATAACCAATGAGTTTTGAAGTATTTCTCGAGTTTGTTTTTGAAATGAGTTAGTGAGGGTTTTAGGGTCAAGTCAGTTGGGAGTCTGTTCCATGTTTTTCCAACAGAGTTCTTAAAATAATTTCTGCTACTTTATAAATATATTCTGTACGACTGTTTTTTATTCTTTTTAAGTTTCCTTATCCAAAATCCTACTGTGTTATTATTTCCTGGACTCTTCCCCATTCATCTTCATGATTTTCCAGTTTGATTTGTAGCCTTCTACTTGTATTATATGTATGGGTCTTGCTGCATAGCTCTAAAATAGCTCTTCAAATCAGGTAATCCTAAACCACCTTGCTCCGTAGGAAAAAACAACTTATCTCACTTAACTCTTGCCCTCTTCCCCTCCCAAATAAATTTCCTCATTTCATTATTAATTTCGTCCATAATTTTTTACTGTAGTTGATAAAATATGCTTGATCTGTGCATAATACTTAAATGAACTAGAAAAAAGTTCACTGTTTGTATCTTATCTGTATTCATCACCAACAGCTTCCAGTTTCTCATTTTATCTGTTATCTTTTGTTTATTGTCTTCCCACATACCCTTGGCTACCATAACAGAATCCATTTTAATCTATACACATAAATATTTCTCTTATCATGTCCCCATAGATTTGGTTACTGATGATCAAATTCATGTGAGGGTACATAGTATGCTGTTATAGCCTTTGTCTTATCTTACTATGTTTAGTGTCTTGAAAATACTTGAAACTGCTTCAAAGTGTTCCATAACTCTGAAATGTCCTTTTTTGGATTCATCAAGTACTAACTAATGTCATCTGCAAGTAAAGCTAATGTTTCCTGATTACCATACTAGGTTTATTCTTGATTTTGTGAGTTCTTTATTTTCTTTGCCAGTGGCTGCAGTTTGGAGTATCGATTGCAATATTGCAGAGTTTTCTGCATGGAGATTCTGGTTACTCACATGATGATGCCTTATGGGGACAGTAAGTTGTTGTTGAGACTCTTGAATCCCCCCCCACCCCCCAAGAAGTATTTAACAATGGAAACAGGACAGATAGCTTCTTCAATTGAAAAGACACTAGCAGTACTGCTTGAGGACTCATAATCAGAAGGACAGTTAATTCAGAAAGTATTATAATTACAGAAGCCATGGGAGTTGCTTCTTTGCTTTGCTGTAGCATATCCTCAGAGTCAGGACTCAAACAGTACTTGCTACCTGTAAGAACAATGAAATTCTGTTTTGTATTGAAAAGCCATAAACAGTAAATGCACAGTATATATTTGTAGCAAGAAAAAGGTGTTTTTTTTTCAGTTTATATTACATATTTTTTTTAAAACATTCTTTGTCATTTTGAATGCTTTATTTTTAATATCTTCTGTAGGCATTTTGCTGTCAGCATTTTTGCTTGGGAAGAAAATGCTTAAATGCTTTTGTTTCAAGTAAAGAAGTTTATTATTCAAAACTGAATGTTTGTGACTGCTGTTTTATTTATTAGTTTAAGGGTTTATGTATTATTTAATTGTGCACCAAACTATGTGGTGCTGTCCTTGGAAGGGTGACTGCTCAAAGATAATTACTGCGATTTGAATATTTAAATATTGGTTATTTTAATGGTAAACAGCAAGGGGAATGTCTGTTTTATTAGTTTTTGACAAGCTGGTAACAGCTTACTTAAATTTGAGAAGGAGAAAGTCTGTTTTGGAGAGTCACCATTTATGATCATCAGTTCTGAAAAAAATATTATATTATATATATATGTGTGTGTGTGTGTATATATATATATATATATATATATATATATATATATATATATATATGTATATATGTGTGTGTGTATATTTATATGTATGTATATATATATATATATATATATTTATCTATGGAATAATATATATATATATATATATATATATATATATATATATATATATATATATATATATATATATATGTATATGTATGTATGTGTGTATATATATATATATATATATATTATATATATATATACATATGTGTATACATATATATATATATATATATATATATGTATATGTATATATATATATATATATGTGTATGTGTGTGTGTGTATATATATATATATATATATATATATATATATATATATATGTATGAGGAGAGTAGTTCTGGTCATGTTTCTATTACTTTTGATAAGGTTGTGCTGAAAAGCAATGGGCTCACTCTGAGGAAGGTAAAATCCGGGGGAGTCTGTAATTAAACCTCTGATCTATAGCTGCACAGCATAGCTCTTATTAGGATGTGACAGGTGTTCGCTGTTACCCAAGGCAGAAGTCCACATTTACCATATACCCTTAAAGTCTGTTGCCATTTGTATTTTAATGGATAACACTGAGGGAATCATATCCAAAAATGTTTATGGTGCTGCAGTCTGCAGGTGATTATAATTTTACATATATTGCACAGCAGTTATTTTATTTATTTTATTTAGTATAGTTAGGAAACAAGCTAAAACTAGCTCCTTGGAGTATGGAAAATGTTAGTGCTGCAGCTAACTAAGCAGAATAATCCAGGGGATTTTCTTGGGTCACTGTGTCTAAGGAGGAGATGTTAACAGCCATTTGTGCAGCCCACTGAAGCTGGTGACAGGTAATGGTTGTAAGTGCAGGGCATGCAGCAAAGCAATTCAGTCTGTGTCCACATGGCCTTAAAATACAGACTGAACTGAAAAGACTAGAGCTAGAGATAAAATGTTTGAAATCAAACATGAGTGAGTGAAACAGCTTGAGGTGTTAAGGGAAGGTAGAGCAGGCTGCTGGAAGGGAGAATGAGTGAAAAAACAGAAAAAAAAGCACTGCTTTCATAAGAGGGGGAGATGCTTGCCCAGTGTGAAAGGCATGTGAGTATTCATGGGAGCCAAACCTAAGTGTCAAGGTCAGTACCAAATTGTTTCCCAGGTATAACAAAGGAGATAACTTTTATAGTTTTATTTGGACATTTGAAAAGGTGTGTTGTAAATACCAAATGGACCAAGGTCAGTGGTGATGTTTTTAACACATCTACTTATGGGTAAGGCAATACATGCTATATCAAAATGAGTGAGTGAAATTGTTTTCACTCTTTTAAGGCAAAAATTTCTTATTTCAGTGGTTTAAACTGACTTCTGAAGTTTATAGGAAAATATTCAGATTACATAGAAGAAAAATGGATAACAGTGTGATTGATCAAGCTTGGGGAGTAGAGTTGGTACTAGAGAATCACTGTTTATCCAGTATTTTGAAAAATATGGTTTGTGCGTATATATGTGTGTATGTGTATGCTTACACATGGGTAAAATAATTGTGGTCAGTTTTCACTTGCTGTTACTAAGATTACGCTGACTGACACTAGGCTCAGTGTGAAATGTGTGAAATCATGGGAAGCCACTAGGCTATTACTCTGATGTATAGCTCTGCTTTGTGTAGTTACTTGAGTGTGTGACTGATGTTGGCTGTTACCAAAGACAACAGTGCATGTGTACCATATACCCTTAAGGATAATTGCCCTTTGTATTTTAATAGGTACCAGTGATGGGAATCAAACCCCATACTGCTGATTCTTTTACATATTCAAATGACTGATTGCAGTGATGTAGGAGTTAAAGCTCACAACCTCTGTCTGTCAAATACTAATTTGTGGCAGCAGGTAAGATTATAAGCCTGTTAATCACAGTCCCATCAGTCCTATCATCAATCTGAGCTTCCCAGCATTGGATACCCTTGCATCCTAAGTTAATGTTCTAGCTCCGCTAGTTTGTGTCCTCCCTTTGAGCCACTTTTCCTTCCACTTTGCTGGTCTAATGCTTCCTCACAACCCCTAGAATTTGCTCAGTAGCCTTCTCTATGGTACTAACAGAACTTGCTGAAACATCAGCCAAGTTGCCCATATTTGGGTTGTCTCTGTCCAGTTTCATATTAATCTGACTGTAGTTTTAGGTTAGGTTTGACTGACAGACACTTTTGATTATGAACCCATGATTAGTATCCTAGGACATGTTTTTCTTCACTATGCACCAAGCCCCACCTGTAATATTTTCTCTCTTACTTTTCCTGCCACTGAGCTCAAGCTAATTGGCCTGTAGTTTCTTGGGTCCTTCTTTCTGCCTCGAGTGAATCATGACTGCATAGCCTATCTGCAGTCCTGCAAGATTTCCCCAAGAGCCAACATGTGGCATTTCTTGCACTTTCTTCTGAGTAGGTACCAGTGATCATGCACCAAAATAATTTGGTATTCTTTTGGGAGAATCTGGTCCCAAGGCTGTAGTTAAGCATTCTTATTGTACTTCATTGAGTACATTTTTTCCTGAGCATCTCTCAGACAATTTCTGGATCAAAGAACACAGAATATTTAGAACTGTCTAAACTTACTGTCTACTGTTTAGAGCTATGCAAAATATGCTTATGTGATAAAAGTATACCTTTCAATTAGACTTTTTTATATTTATAAGTGGCAAACATTGAAAATAATGTGGCCCATTGTGAAGTGTAGAGAGGCAGCATTTTCAAAGTTGAGTACATTTTGTAAAAGGTAGGTGGGTAGTAGGTACAGTAATATTAGGTTTGAGTACAGATATATATTTTTGGATACATTCAGTTCTGCTTCTTGTGTCTCAACCTGTTTCAGCTTTGTCACTTCCATTTCCACCCACCAAGTTTGAGTTTTCCATCTGTCATGGTAGTTTTTAGCCCTTTTGTTTTGCTTATAAATAACCCATAGACAGCAGAACAAGGTAATATCAGGACTTATACTTGTTGCCCCAGTGACAACCCACCACTGGACCAGTAATCAAGGAGCCTCAATCTTTACCAGTGGAGGATGTACACTGGGAGGATGACAGGTACACACACAGTATTTCCAGATGCAGGTCTCTGCATCAAGTGCAATTTCCCTTAAGAGCACACAGACCACAGTCAGTCCAGGTCTGGTTTCTCCTTTTTTCTGCACATCCCCAATAAGAGTCCCCACTGGCACAGCTATAGAGTTGCGATCTCAGCTGAGTGACCAAGCCAAGACCTGCAGCACCCTCTCTGTCCAGACAGTGCTTCGTGTCCCTGCCCAAATAGCTGACACACACACTCTTGGAGATTTGACTTATACACACACAAATGCACACGCGCACACACAGGTTTACCAGCTAAGGGTGTCCAATCTTAAGGTGGAATGTTACTATCAATACAAATGGTAGTTTGACCAAGAGCAAAGCTATTAAGAGTGGCCTACACAGTGTTACCAAATAAATATGCAAATACTCTCAGAACTTAAATATCTATAGACATATCAGCCACAGTGAAAGGTTTAAATATATTTAATAATAAATAATAAAAGAACAAGGAAAATACTCTGTATATATTTACAGTGACATCAGAGTGCAAAATCACAGGAAATATTTAAAACAACATTGCAGGACAGTCTCAAATAAATGAAAAATATCTAAGCTAAGCTTTGCTAGATTCCTGACTATATCTAAGGGAATTACTATGCCCTAGTACAATTACTTAATTAGAGCAGCAAGGCAGATGTGGTGAATAGATCCTCTAGCTGATGATTTCAGGTCAAAGACAGAATACAGAATGCTCATTCTCTCTCAGAGACTTCTTAAATTAATATTTCAAATAGTACTGCTGGGATAGCTTGCAGAATGACATCATTTCTTGTCATCTGACTCTATCCCAGGTAACCCCCCCCCCACTGCTAAAAGCTAGCAATATTTAGCATCTGCCTGTGAAAATACATACACAAGGGCTTTTCGTCAGATCTTTTTAGATCCTGGAAGTCATAAAACAATAAAACACTTCCAAGGCTTTCAACACCATCCCCCATTCTGGAATTATAGCTAAACTCACTAAACTAGGTATAAATCCCTACGTCACAAGATGGGTTGCCAACTGGCTCACTGACAGAACCCACACTGTAAAAGTTGCAGACTCCAAATCTGACCTCAAAGCAGTGACAAGTGGAGTACCAGAGTGTTCCATCCTGGGACCTCTCCTGTTTGGTATCTACTTCTCTGAAGTACAGGCTAACACAGAAGGCCTCTGGCTAACAAAGTTCGCAGATGACTGCAAACTAGGAGCCATAGTCAAGTCCCCAAATGATGTTGACATCCTATAGAAGGGCCTCACTGAGACAGATGCCTGGTGTCAGAGCCATGGCCTCAAGCTCAATGCCAAAAAGTGCAGTGTCATCCCCTTTGGTAAAAACTCTGTACCCATGAACTACCACATAGGCAGCAATCTACTTAACACCGAATGCGTGATAAGAGACCTTGGGACCCAGGTGGACAGTAGTATCTCCTTTGATAGTCACATCGCCACAGTAGTCAGGAAGTCCTTCTACATGGCACACCTCATCATAAAAAAGGGTTCTCATCCTGGAAAAAAGAGGTCATTGTTCCCCTCTACTCGTCACTCATTAGACCCATTATAGAGTACAACGCCCCTTTTGGAATGTAACTCACAAGACATCTGCAGCAGCTGGAAAGGCCACAGAAGTACCTCATAAAGAGGATTACTGGCCTCAAACAAATACCCTACACTGACCACTTCAAAAAACTCCAGCTTTACTCCGTAGCATATCACCTACTCCGAGGTGATCTCTGCCTAACATATAAAGCTATGTCAAACCCAGAGCTGTTGGACATGCTACACCTAAAGAAATCCCAATCCCTCCGAGCTACATGCTCTAGGGACCTAAACCTTGTCACCACAATAAACAGAACACGCTGAAGGGATAGATTCCTGTCCCAGAGACTTCCTATACTCTGGAACAAGCTACCCATCTATGTCAAGCAAAGTTCTTCATTAGCACTCTTCAAGAAAAATCTTGATGAGTGGATGGGAAATAGGAAATACACCCCAGGGATAACTTATGTGTCTCTGCTGGACAGTGGCACAGGAAAATAACTTTCTTGGGTGCGTAAGCTATGGTACCTTGCTGGCTAGGCTTACGTAGGCCCTTGGGCCGATAGCCTAGTACCTACCTATGAACCTATAAGACAATACAGAAAAGTTCTCAGCACAGACATTGTGTCTGTTGCTGCACTGAAACTGAAAAATAACATCTTTTTTGTGTCCCAGCCATAAAGTAATTTAAAATCAGCTATTTTTTTGAAGTTCTCAAATTAACCTTCTGTATTCCAGATTCCCCTATTAAAATATATACATTTAAACAGTTACAATATTGTATGTACATTTCTGTCCTATTCCAGTAGGGTACACTTTGGATACATTTCAAACAGCACTTTGTAAAATACCTCTTTAGCACAAATGTCTGTACAAACCATCTTATATGACGTACAACTGTAATACATTTGTAATACAACCGTCTTATATGAATCATGTTGATCTTCACAAATGACATATAATTATTTACATAATTCCAGCTAGCTATACTGCGGTGGTGGTGCTGCGGTAGCGTTGTCGCCTCACAGTAAGATGCTTTCCTGTTCGATTCTCAGCTAGAGCGTCTTCTGTGTGGAGACATGCGTGAATGGGCGTACCTTCGTTGAAGGTTGTGCATCAAGGCCGGCAACTCGGCACGTAAAAAATCTACTGCCAATCATTAGCAGACCGGAGTTCCGCTGTGGCGAGCCCTAACCGGGAAAAGCCGAAAGACACAACAACAACAACAATATAATTCCAGCTAGCTATGCTGGCAGTTTCTCCTTTGTCACATTGAGTTCTGCAGATGAATACATTCCTTTGAAGAGCTTTGATAGGTCAGCGTTTGATCAAAAATGTTTTTTGGAATAGTGTCAGGACACAAACAAAACAAAATAATGGAGTGGTGATTAGAAATAGCTAGATAATTTAGAGGTGGTAGAGTACCAAATAAAACTTATGTTATGGAAGTGTAGAACAGATGGCATTGTTGCTTCTCTTTCAGCCAAAAGATGGCATTTTACATGTCTTAACTGTGAAGCTTGTAATCTTAAATAAAATTTCAGCTTTTAATTATCTAGTTACTGATTTACTAAAATAAACTTGAAGGTGTTATTTCATGAACTATGTTACATATTTCACTCAGTATAAATGAAAGTATTCATTGTCAGGAATATATTTAGGCTCTGCAAGTAGGATGTAACACAAAAATGAAGAAATATATTTGTATTGTTTACAAATGAATATAATTTTTCTGTTTAAGTTCATGAAGTGATCAGTTTGAATGACTCTGAGGTAATAATGAATATAAACTGCTGTTTTTAAGAAGCTAAGTGGCAAATATATTTAGATGAGAGTCAGTTTTCTCCCCCTCTTTAAACATGATTTGCCACAACTGCATTTAGTGAGGGGGAAAAGTGGCAGAAATGTATTTTCTCTTGTTGTTTGTGCTTCGGGGGTATTGTAATAGGCAACCCTGAAGCCATGGGCTTCTACTTGGCATTCCGATCGACTGCTTAAGGTCAAAATTGTTCTCTGATTGGCTGTCTTTCTCTCTCTTTGTTAATTGTCTATAATTATGATTTGGGAGCCAGTCAGAGAATGAAAAGCGGAGTCACCACTTTTGAAAGCGGAACAGTGGAACATTGCTTCACTTCAGTGTCAAATGCGGAACTTTCTGCACAGTGCAGTGCAGTTGAACGCTAAGAGGAGATGGTTGTCTTAGAAAAAGTCAAACCCAATGTCCTATGATGAAATGAAGCAAAAAACTGCCCATACATGTCAAGCAGCGCACCTCTTTGGCCCTCTTCAAAAGGAACCTTGATGATTCGATGGGAGAAAGGAAATTAACCCCGGGGATCACGTCAGTCGCCCTGCTAGACAGGGGTCCAGGGAAGAAATAGCCAGAGAATTGTTATGGCTAGGCTTGTATAGGCTCTAGGGCCAATAGCCTAGTACCAACCTATGAAAACTGGTCATACTTACAAATGGCATTAGTTTTATCCCAATAGTACCTGAGCTGTCTGTGCAAATCCAAGGTATACTATACCCACTCACTAGCAGACTGAGGAGAAGGGAGAATGAAAGGGAGTTTTACCCACTGATTCAAGGACAACTCATTTACTACCCTGGGCATAAAAGGACTAGTACGAGGGGGCACCCTGCCCCTGGGAAGAACAGAAAAAGGAGGAATACCCATAAGGGCCTGGAGCTCAGAAACTCTCCAAGCAAAAGTAAGAGCCAGCAATAAAACAGTCTTCCAGATACAATATTGCAAAGAAGCAAAATATACAGGCTGAAAAGGTGCCTGAGTCAATTGTTTCCAAAAAAAATTAAGGTCCCAAGGAGGAGGAATAGGTTTCCTTGGAGGCCTAATGTCATATGCCTTTAAGAAAATTTGTTACCTCAAAATGAGAAGCCAAAGGAGGATTCAAATGCAGACAAGCAGAAATGACTGACAAATGGGCCTTCACAGAAGAATTGATCAGGCCAGACTGGAGCTACTTACACAAATAAGAGAGGACCAGAGGAACCCTCATTGAAAAAGGTTCCTGGTTATGAGCATTGCACCAGACAGAAAATCTTTTCCATTTGGATGTATAAGATTTTCTGGTGAAGGGTTACCTTGCCTCCTGTAAAGCCCTAAACATGTCCTCAGAAAAGAGGTGCCTAAAAGGGATCAAAACCCTATCACCCAGAGTGTCAGTTGAAGCGTGGATAAGTGAGGATGGATGAGAGACCCCTTGTCCTTTGTGAGGAGTTCCAACCAGTGAGACAACTTCTGGTGATTGCCCCTGTCCAGATGCATTAAGAGGGAGAACCACTGCTGTCTAGGCCAAAACGAAGTTACTAGCAAAATTTTGGGGGGAGTTCAGCTGAATGTTTTGCAGAACTCTTGGAAGTAGAAGAAGAGAAGTGAAAGCATAAAGAAACATCCCCTTCCAAGGAAAAGAAAAGATGTCCGTCTTCTATGCCAGATGGTATGGCACTCTGGAACAGAAGAGAGGAAGCTGCCTGTTCGGGGGGGGGCAAACAGATCTACCTGGCGTATTTACCCCAGCGATGGACAGTGTCAAGAAACATGCCTCTGTGAAGCACCCACCTGTGAACCTGTGTTTCGCATCTGCTCAGAGAGTCTAACACTAGATTGTGCTCTGAAGGAATGCATACTGCCTGAAGAGTTAACTAACTGAGACCCACCTCCGAAGCCTGATAGCCATCCTGCAGAGGAAGTAAGTTTTTCTGCTTATTGACATACCACATCACTGTAGTGTTGTCTGTGTACACCTTCAAGGGGCCTGTAGAGAAAATAAGGTGAAAAGCTTGAACGGCCAGAATCAAATCTCTCATTTCTTTGATGTTGATATGGTCTGAACTTTCAAGTGACCAAAAGAAGCTCCCCAACCCATGTCTAAGGTCTCAATGAACAGTTTTTGAGAAGGGACTGGTGGCTGAAAGGGAATTCCTGGGTTGAGAACAAACTGTTGGATCCACCACTTGAATTCCTTATTTAACAGGGAAGGAGATGTACGTTGACATGCAGAGGGTGACAGTGCTATAGCCAAACTGATGAGTTACCATTGAGGGTTCCACATATGCAGTCTGGCAAGAAGGGACTATTGGAATAGAAGAGGCCAGGAATCCCTGGTCCTCTAGAAACTCACTGGCTGGCATGGCAGTCAGAGGAAGAAGAGACTGAAAGAAGGCTGTCAATGACAAAACTTTTGGAAGTTTGAATCCTGCATTTCAGATACACATGATCCTGAAAGGGAGCTAGGACAAACTTTTGGAAGTTGAAAGTGAACCTCAGACTTTAAAAACAGAGATGGTGAACTCCAGGTTCTGTAACGGGCATATGAATGAAGGCACCTGAAGCAATAGGTCATCTAGAGAGAGGGAAAATCGGAATGCCTTGGAGTCTACAGAAAGCAATTACAGGTGCTAGGCATTTTGTGAATACCCTTGGTGCAGTAGTGAGGCCAAAGAGCAAACCAGAGAACTGAAATTGAAAGTAAGATGCAGAGAAACAAAAACTTACAAACCATGCAAGATTATTAGGCTTTAGTATACTGGCCAAGCTTCTGACTGTCCTGGGCGAGAGATCCCTTCTGTCTAGAATACTGCAACAGTGATATAGGACATACACCTGTCATTGGTGTTAGGTTACCACCAGTACAGAACTCTTTACATTGTCCATATATCTTGGCACACATGTTAGCAGTCAGTGATGTTGTTAGACTTTGTTCCTCATCTTAAAAATGTTTAGATGGATAACTACATTCTTTAAGTAGACAGCTGAATGGCCATTTGTAGGTAACTTACTTGTGTAGTTTTAAATGAAAAATTGAGACAATATCACTAGCTGTGGCTGCTAACCCCAACACACCCATACGTTAATTAAGCAAAGTAGATGGTACCATTCATTCTAGGTCAGGATACTGACAAGAGTACAGTCCACCAGTGTCCAATATGAAAAACAAAGAGTTTCTTCCTGTAGGAAAACCACGGATATTGTTTTTTTTAAGTATTCAGTTCTCATTGCTTTAATGCACTTACTAATCCCATAGTTCCACATGCGTTGACGGCGCATTGAGTGGCCAGTCCACCATTATGTCCTTTTCTTCTTTGACAGTGTTAAGTAACCAGCCCATCTCTGCCTATGTTGTAATACAAACAAACTATTCTTCTATTCGTGAAAAAAATTCTGTTTTTACCTTGTTCATATTCTCCTGGCTGATTGCTACCCTTTCCATTCTAAACAGACGTTGTAACGTTAATACTGGAACAACAATTGAAAAAGCAAAACTTGAAAGTTGCTGTTTCACTTTTAAATCATTTTTAATCCCCCTCCAATATGGGGCATTATGTTCCCCGCACCCTCGTTTTGAAATTGCCACTTCTTTGAGATAAGCAGGTTCTTAAAAAATACTACAATCTCAGTCTTTAAACACAAGTCCAACAAATTAACAATTTACACATTTATGGTCACACATCAGAGCATCTGTCACAGATGACTTGCATTTAAGCTATATACCTGAACAAGGGAGCAGTTTATGTCCAATAAAAGCAGAAATAGGGTTTTTTTGTATACTGATTGTGAAGGCTGCCAGCCTAGCCAGATAGGATGTTATACATAATTCTGTCATTTGTAAATATGAATGTTGAATTACAGGCTTGTTTTCTTAAATGAAAGAATATGCTGTGAATTGTTGAACTTAAAACAATATAGCAACATTGCCCTCTGCCGTAAAGAAAGCTAGGTCAAGCATTTCTTGTCTGTTCTTTGAAACTGAAATTATTTCATGACTGTCTTTGATGTTTACAATTCAGCTCTGGCCAGGCTAGATGAAGGCTTCCTGCCTATGGTTTTAAGTCTAAAGTTAATGACCAGAATTTATATGTGGAATGTCTTTTATTGCTCTGGTTTCTGCCTAGGTGTAAAAGAATGTAAATGCAGTTTCTGTCAGCCTGGGAACACCATGAAAGTGTAAAAAATGATGTAATGGGAATCAGGACTGCAATAACAATTTAAACAGAGAGAATCAGAAGGCATTAAGCATTTTTGTCTTGAACATCCAACTCACAGCACTGGGTTGCTCATATGTAAGTTATCTTAGACTTGTGTCTTCTTTTAGAAATAGCTAGGAACTAGAAAGATTAGACTAAGTTTTTTTTCTGTGATGTCAGAACTGTACTACTGAATTATTTTAAGTATTTCTGTGTGATCTCTGAACTCTTGACTAGCACTATGTAGTAAGAAGTATTATCTTGTGCTTTTATTATTTATTATTAAATATTTTAAACCTTTCAACTGTGACTGTTTTGTGTGGAGATAATTTAAACTCTTAAGAGTACTTGCATGCCTTTGGTAAAATTGTACACTCTAATAGCTTTAGCCCTGGGCTATACTACCAATTGGATAATAATATTGCACAGTAATAATTGGACACCCTTTTAAGGGCTTTTGAGTAGCTGATAAGTATTAGTGGGTGGTGGCAAGTGGAACTGCCGTGTAGTCCGGGAAAAAGGGGCACAGCTGGAGAAACTGTGCCAGCCTTCCCCATGAGTGTTTGTGTGGTTGTATAAACTCTTCTCAAAGTGCATGAGTGTGTGTGTGTGTGTGTCAGCTACTTGGGCAGGGACACGAAGCACTGGTTGGACAGAGAGGGTGCTAGAGATTTTAGCTTGCCCACTAGGCTGAGATCTGGACCGTATAGCTATGCCAGTGAGGAGTCTTATTGGGGACCTGGAGAGCAAGGGTGACCAGCCCCAGACTGACTGTGATCTCTGTGTGCTCTTAAGGGAAATTGCACTTTACTGTGTGTATTTGTTATCCTTTTTCTCATATATGAGTCACCCTCTCTGGTGTTAGTGGTGAGGATTGAGGCTCCTTGATTGCTGGGCCAGGGCACGGGTGTCACACTGATAATAGAATATAAAAGCTATTCCGTGGGAAGCAAGCACTATAAAAAGGGAGGTGAAACTCAGGAATCTGCAACATAGACAAGTCAACTGTAATCTGGAACAAGAGAATAAAGTTGTTATTTTAAAAATGGGATAATCTCCTAGGTGGGGAGAAGTGCAACACTAGCCAAATTGTCAATATATTTTGTTAAAGTCATAGATTTCTACTGGGGTCTTCTTCACATTATTGTAGCTTGAGACATACTTTTTATTCAGTACTGGAAAGTTAGATCAGTTTACACATGGCTTCTCAGATGTTGAGATCATTTCTGTAGAAGCCCTCAATACAGTTCAAGAACACTGTAGGTCGTGCAAACCTATTTTTTAAAATTGAACTTAAGTCTTACATATTTTATCTGGCATAATATGTTAACTGAAAAATAATTTTGCTTTTTTGTTATTGTTACAAAAGCACATTTGTCAAGAAATGTATAACAAGTTAAAGCTAACTTCACATGCACAAAAAAAGGATGAGAGCTGAACATAATTAAAAAAATATGTCCAGCATATGCAATGAAATAAATCTGACTGAGCAGTGAAAAGACTGAACATTCATGACAAATAATTGCTCAGTCACAAAGCAGCAGAATTATGACTACATTGTCCTAAAAAAACGTGAGTGCCATAAGTGGAAAGGGATGAAGATGAGAGGAAGTTGAGTATACAGTCAACATTATGAAAACATATTTTATTGTGTTTTTCTGTGAGGAGGGCTGCTTTTTTAAAGTGCAAGGTTTAGTTTTTCATGTCTAT